>NW_028167461.1:0-233543 GCF_963513975.1 Fringilla coelebs | reverse complement strand
AAGAAGCTGCAGAACACTGGCACTGAGCGTGCAGCTTTCCAGCGGAGAGAAAAAGCTACTTTAACACTCTGCAAGCCATTCAACTCCCAAAAACATGCACATGGAAGGAGCTGTGCAAAGCGATGCTGTGCTCGCTGCTGCTCCTCCTGAAGCTCTGGCTGCTAAATCTGAGGCTTTCCTTCCAATTTCAAGCTGCAAAGCACTTGCTGAATTCCAGGGAAAGCCCGGGAGGCATTTGCTGTGCTGGCACACTTTCTCCTTCCTAGACGGAGTGGAAAAGCTTTTCCCAGCCGTGTAGGTGACAAGAGACGCATGAGACGGGGATCCGGAGTCTGTCCGAAGGTAAGCGCCTGTTCCGGCCTTTTTCGGCACAAGCCCCCGCTCCGGAATGCACCTCGGCCAGCGGGATGCTCTCTGCCGGCGAGGTGCCGCTTCTCCGGCAAGGAAGCCTCTCCCGCTTCTCCAGCACACGGAGAGCGTGCTAGCTGCTGAAACGTGAAGAAAGAAGCTGCAGAAACACTGGCACTGAGCGTGCAGCTTTCCAGCGGAGAGAAAAAGCTACTTTAACACTCTGCAAGCCTTTCAACTCCCAAAAACATGCACATGGAAGGAGCTGTGCAAAACGATGCTGTGCTCGCTGCTGCTCTCCTGAAGCTCTGGCTGCTAAATCTGAGGCTTTCCTTCAATTTCAAGCTGCAAAGCACTTGCTGAATTCCAGGGAAAGCCCGGGAGGCATTTGCTGTGCTGGCACACTTTCTCCTTCTAGACAGAGTGAAAAGCTTTTCCCTGCTGTGTAGGCGACAAGAGACGCATTAGACGGCGATCCGGAGCTGTCCGAAAATAAGCGCCTGTTGCCGGCCTCTTTCGGCACAAGCCCCGCTCCGGAGCGCACCGCGGCCGGCAGGATGCTCTCTGCCGGCGAAGGTGCCGCTTCGCGGCAAGGAAGCCTCTCCCGCTTCTCCAGCACACGGAAAGCGTGCTAGCTGCTGAAACCGTGAAGAAGAAGCTGCAGAAGACTGGCGCTGAGCGTGCAGCTTTCCAGCGGAGAGAAAAAGCTACTTTAACACTCTGCAAGCCTTTCAGCTCCCAAAAACATGCACATGGAAGGAGCTGCTGCAAAAGCGATGCTGTGCTCGCTGCTGCTCCTCCTGAAGCTCTGGCTGCTAAATCTGAGGCTTTCCTTCCAATTTCAAGCTGCAAAGCACTTGCTGAATTCCAGGGAAAGTCCGGGAGGCATTTTGCTGTGCTGGCACACTTTCTCCTTCCTAGACAGAGTGGAAAAGCTTTTCCCTGCCGTGTAGGCGACAAGAGACGCATTAGACGGCGATCCGGAGCTGTCCGAAGGTAAGCGCCTGTTGCCGGCCTCTTTCGGCACAAGCCCCCGCTCCGGAGCGCACCGCGGCCGGCAGGATGCTCTCTGCCGGCGAAGGTGCCGCTTCTCCGGCAAGGAAGCCTCTGCCGCTTCTCAGCACACGGAGAGCGTGCTAGCTGCTGAAACGTGAAGAAAGAAGCTGCAGAACACTGGCACTGAGCGTGCAGCTTTCCAGCGGAGAGAAAAAGCTACTTTAACACTCTGCAAGCCTTTCAACTCCCAAAAACATGCACAAGAAGGAGCTGCTGCAAAACTGATGCTGTGATCGCTGCTGCTCCTCCTGAAGCTCTGGCTGCTAAATCTGAGGCTTTCCTTCCAATTTCAAGCGGCAAAGCACTTGCTGAGTTCCAGGGAAAGTCCGAGAAGCATTTGCTGTGCTGGCACACTTTCTCCTTCCTAGACAGAGTGGAAAAGCTTTTTCCTGCCGTGTAGGCGACAAGAGACGCATTAGACGGATATCCAGAGCTGACCGAAGGTAAGCGCCTGTGTCCGGCCTCTTTCGGCACAAGCCCCCGCTCCTGAGCGCACCGCGGCCGGCAGGATGCTCTCTGCCGGCGAAGGTGCCGCTTCTCCGGCAAGGAAGCCTCTCCCGCTTCTCCAGCACACGGAGAGCGTGCTAGCTGCTGAAACGTGAAGAAAGAAGCTGCAGAAGACTGGCACTGAGCGTGCAGCTTTCCAGCGGAGAGAAAAAGCTACTTTAACACTCTGCAAGCCTTTCAACTCCCAAAAACATGCACATGGAAGGAGCTGTGCAAAACCGATGCTGTGCTCGCTGCTGCTCCTCCTGAAGCTCTGGCTGCTAAATCTGAGGCTTTCCTTCCAATTTCAAGCTGCAAAGCACTTGCTGAATTCCAGGGAAAGTCCGGGAGGCATTTGCTGTGCTGGCACACTTTCTCCTTCCTAGACAGAGTGGAAAAGCTTTTCCCTGCCGTGTAGGCGACAAGAGACGCATTAGACGGCGATCCGGAGCTGTCCGAAGGTAAGCGCCTGTTGCCGGCCTCTTTCGGCACAAGCCCCGCTCCGGAGCGCACCGCGGCCGGCAGGATGCTCTCTGCCGGCGAAGGTGCCGCTTCTCCGGCAAGGAAGCCTCTGCCGCTTCTCCAGCACACGGAGAGCGTGCTAGCTGCTGAAACGTGAAGAAAGAAGCTGCAGAACACTGGCACTGAGCGTGCAGCTTTCCAGCGGAGAGAAAAAGCTACTTTAACACTCTGCAAGCCTTTCCACTCCCAAAAACATGCACATGGAAGGAGCTGCTGCAAAACCGATGCTGTGCTCGCTGCTGCTCCTCCTGAAGCTCTGGCTGCTAAATCTGAGGCTTTCCTTCCAATTTCAAGCTGCAAAGCACTTGCTGAATTCCAGGACAAGTCCGGGAGGCATTTGCTGTGCTGGCACACTTTCTCCTTCCTAGACGGAGTGGAAAAGCTTTTCCCTGCCGTGTAGGTGACAAGAGACGCATGAGACGGATATCCGGAGCTGTCCGAAGGTAAGCGCCTGTTGCCGGCCTCTTTCGGCACAAGCCCCCGCTCCGGAGCGCACCGCGGCCGGCAGGATGCTCTCTGCCGGCGAAGGTGCCGCTTCTCCGGCAAGGAAGCCTCTGCCGCTTCTCCAGCACACGGAGAGCGTGCTAGCTGCTGAAACGTGAAGAAAGAAGCTGCAGAAGACTGGCACTGAGCGTGCAGCTTTCCAGCGGAGAGAAAAAGCTACTTTAACACTCTGCAAGCCTTTCAACTCCCAAAAACATGCACATGGAAGGAGCTGCTGCAAAACCGATGCTGTGCTCGCTGCTGCTCCTCCTGAAGCTCTGGCTGCTAAATCTGAGGCTTTCCTTCCAATTTCAAGCTGCAAAGCAGTTGCTGAATTTCAGGGAAAGTCTTGGAAGCATTTGCTGTGCTGGCACACTTTCTCCTTCCTAGACAGAGTGGAAAAGCTTTTCCCTGCCGAGTAGGCGACAAGAGACGCATGAGACGGGGATCCGGAGCTGTCCGAAGGTAAGCGCCTGTTGCCGGCCTCTTTCGGCACAAGCCCCACTCCGGATCGCACCGCGGCCGGCAGGATGCTCTCTGCCGGCGAAGGTGCCGCTTCTCCGGCAAGGAAGCCTCTCCCGCTTCTCCAGCACACGGAGAGCGTGCTAGCTGCTGAAACGTGAAGAAAGAAGCTGCAGAACACTGGCACTGAGCGTGCAGCTTTCCAGCGGAGAGAAAAAGCTACTTTAACACTCTGCAAGCCATTCAACTCCCAAAAACATGCACATGGAAGGAGCTGTGCAAAACCGATGCTGTGCTCGCTGCTGCTCCTCCTGAAGCTCTGGCTGCTAAATCTGAGGCTTTCCTTCCAATTTCAAGCTGCAAAGCACTTGCTGAATTCCAGGGAAAGTCCGGGAGGCATTTGCTGTGCTGGCACACTTTCTCCTTCCTAGACAGAGTGGAAAAGCTTTTCCCTGCCGTGTAGGCGACAAGAGACGCATTAGACGGCGATCCGGAGCTGACCGAAGGTAAGCGCCTGTTGCCGGCCTCTTTCGGCACAAGGCCCGCTCCGGAGCGCACCGCGGCCGGCAGGATGCTCTCTGCCGGCGAAGGTGCCGCTTCTCCGGCAAGGAAGCCTCTCCCACTTCTCCAGCACACGGAGAGCGTGCTAGCTGATGAAACGTGAAGAAAGAAGCTGCAGAACACTGGCACTGAGCGTGCAGCTTTCCGGCAGAGAGAAAAAGCTACTTTAACACTCTGCAAGCCTTTCAACTCCCAAAAACATGCACATGGAAGGAGCTGGTGCAAAACCGATGCTGTGCTCGCTGCTGCTCCTCCTGAAGCTCTGGCTGCTAAATCTGAGGCTTTCCTTCCAATTTCAAGCTGCAAAGCACTTGCTGAATTGCAGGGAAAGTCCGGGAGGCATTTGCTGTGCTGGCACACTTTCTCCTTCCTAGACGGAGTGGAAAAGCTTTTCCCAGCCGTGTAGGTGACAAGAGACGCATGAGACGGGGATCCGGAGCTGTCCGAAGGTAAGCGCCTGTTCCCGGCCTTTTTCGGCACAAGCCCCCGCTCCGGAATGCACCTCGGCCAGCGGGATGCTCTCTGCCGGCGAAGGTGCCGCTTCTCCGGCAAGGAAGCCTCTCCCGCTTCTCCAGCACACGGAGAGCGTGCTAGCTGCTGAAACGTGAAGAAAGAAGCTGCAGAAGACTGGCACTGAGCGTGCAGCTTTCCAGCGGAGAGAAAAAGCTACTTTAACACTCTGCAAGCCTTTCAACTCCCAAAAACATGCACATGGAAGGAGCTGTGCAAAACCGATGCTGTGCTCGCTGCTGCTCCTCCTGAAGCTCTGGCTGCTAAATCTGAGGCTTTCCTTCCAATTTCAAGCTGCAAAGCACTTGCTGAATTCCAGGGAAAGTCCGGGAGGCATTTGCTGTGCTGGCACACTTTCTCCTTCCTAGACAGAGTGGAAAAGCTTTTCCCTGCCGTGTAGGCGACAAGAGACGCATTAGACGGCGATCCGGAGCTGTCCGAAAATAAGCGCCTGTTGCCGGCCTCTTTCGGCACAAGCCCCCGCTCCGGAGCGCACCGCGGCCGGCAGGATGCTCTCTGCCGGCGAAGGTGCCGCTTCTCCGGCAAGGAAGCCTCTCCCGCTTCTCCAGCACACGGAGAGCGTGCTAGCTGCTGAAACGTGAAGAAAGAAGCTGCAGAAGACTGGCACTGAGCGTGCAGCTTTCCAGCGGAGAGAAAAAGCTACTTTAACACTCTGCAAGCCTTTCAACTCCCAAAAACATGCACATGGAAGGAGCTGTGCAAAACCGATGCTGTGCTCGCTGCTGCTCCTCCTGAAGCTCTGGCTGCTAAATCTGAGGCTTTCCTTCCAATTTCAAGCTGCAAAGCACTTGCTGAATTCCAGGGAAAGTCCGGGAGGCATTTGCTGTGCTGGCACACTTTCTCCTTCCTAGACAGAGTGGAAAAGCTTTTCCCTGCCGTGTAGGCGACAAGAGACGCATTAGACGGCGATCCGGAGCTGTCCGAAGGTAAGCGCCTGTTGCCGGCCTCTTTCGGCACAAGCCCCGCTCCGGAGCGCACCCCGGCCGGCAGGATGCTCTCTGCCGGCGAAGGTGCCGCTTCTCCGGCAAGGAAGCCTCTGCCGCTTCTCCAGCACACGGAGAGCATGCTAGCTGCTGAAACGTGAAGAAAGAAGCTGCAGAAGACTGGCACTGAGCGTGCAGCTTTCCAGCGGAGAGAAAAAGCTACTTTAACACTCTGCAAGCCTTTCCACTCCCAAAAACATGCACATGGAAGGAGCTGCTGCAAAACCGATGCTGTGCTCGCTGCTGCTCCTCCTGAAGCTCTGGCTGCTAAATCTGAGGCTTTCCTTCCAATTTCAAGCTGCAAAGCACTTGCTGAATTCCAGGGAAAGCCCGGGAGGCATTTGCTGTGCTGGCACACTTTCTCCTTCCTAGACAGAGTGGAAAAGCTTTTCCCTGCCGTGTAGGCGACAAGAGACGCATTAGACGGATATCCGGAGCTGACCGAAGGTAAGCGCCTGTTGCCGGCCTCTTTCGGCACAAGCCCCACTCCGGAGCGCACCGCGGCCGGCAGGATGCTCTCTGCCGGCGAAGGTGCCGCTTCTCCGGCAAGGAAGCCTCTCCCGCTTCTCCAGCACACGGAGAGCGTGCTAGCTGCTGAAACGTGAAGAAAGAAGCTGCAGAAGACTGGCACTGAGCGTGCAGCTTTCCAGCGGAGAGAAAAAGCTACTTTAACACTCTGCAAGCCTTTCAACTCCCAAAAACATGCACAAGAAGGAGCTGCTGCAAAACTGATGCTGTGCTCGCTGCTGCTCCTCCTGAAGCTCTGGCTGCTAAATCTGAGGCTTTCCTTCCAATTTCAAGCGGCAAAGCACTTGCTGAATTCCAGGGAAAGTCCGGGAAGCATTTGCTGTGCTGGCACACTTTCTCCTTCCTAGACAGAGTGGAAAAGCTTTTCCCTGCCGTGTAGGCGACAAGAGACGCATTAGACGGATATCCAGAGCTGACCGAAGGTAAGCGCCTGTTCCCGGCCTCTTTCGGCACAAGCCCCACTCCGGAGCGCACCGCGGCCGGCAGGATGCTCTCTGCCGGCGAAGGTGCCGCTTCTCCGGCAAGGAAGCCTCTGCCGCTTTTCCAGCACACGGAGAGCGTGCTAGCTGCTGAAACGTGAAGAAAGAAGCTGCAGAAGACTGGCACTGAGCGTGCAGCTTTCCAGCGGAGAGAAAAAGCTACTTTAACACTCTGCAAGCCTTTCAACTCCCAAAAACATGCACATGGAAGGAGCTGCTGCAAAACCGATGCTGTGCTCGCTGCTGCTCCTCCTGAAGCTCTGGCTGCTAAATCTGAGGCTTTCCTTCCAATTTCAAGCTGCAAAGCACTTGCTGAATTCCAGGGAAAGTCCGGGAGGCATTTGCTGTGCTGGCACACTTTCTCCTTCCTAGACAGAGTGGAAAAGCTTTTCCCTGCCGTGTAGGCGACAAGAGACGCATTAGACGGCGATCCGGAGCTGTCCGAAGGTAAGCGCCTGTTGCCGGCCTCTTTCGGCACAAGCCCCGCTCCGGAGCGCACCGCGGCCGGCAGGATGCTCTCTGCCGGCGAAGGTGCCGCTTCTCCGGCAAGGAAGCCTCTGCCGCTTCTCCAGCACACGGAGAGCGTGCTAGCTGCTGAAACGTGAAGAAAGAAGCTGCAGAACACTGGCACTGAGCGTGCAGCTTTCCAGCGGAGAGAAAAAGCTACTTTAACACTCTGCAAGCCTTTCAACTCCCAAAAACATGCACATGGAAGGAGCTGTGCAAAACCGATGCTGTGCTCGCTGCTGCTCCTCCTGAAGCTCTGGCTGCTAAATCTGAGGCTTTCCTTCCAATTTCAAGCTGCAAAGCACTTGCTGAATTCCAGGGAAAGTCCGGGAGGCATTTGCTGTGCTGGCACACTTTCTCCTTCCTAGACAGAGTGGAAAAGCTTTTCCCTGCCGTGTAGGCGACAAGAGACGCATTAGACGGCGATCCGGAGCTGTCCGAAGGTAAGCGCCTGTTGCCGGCCTCTTTCGGCACAAGCCCCCGCTCCGGAGCGCACCGCGGCCGGCAGGATGCTCTCTGCCGGCGAAGGTGCCGCTTCTCCGGCAAGGAAGCCTCTGCCGCTTCTCCAGCACACGGAGAGCGTGCTAGCTGCTGAAACGTGAAGAAAGAAGCTGCAGAAGACTGGCACTGAGCGTGCAGCTTTCCAGCGGAGAGAAAAAGCTACTTTAACACTCTGCAAGCCTTTCAACTCCCAAAAACATGCACATGGAAGGAGCTGCTGCAAAACCGATGCTGTGCTCGCTGCTGCTCCTCCTGAAGCTCTGGCTGCTAAATCTGAGGCTTTCCTTCCAATTTCAAGCTGCAAAGCACTTGCTGAATTCCAGGGAAAGCCCGGGAGGCATTTGCGGTGCTGGCACACTTTCTCCTTCCTAGACAGAGTGGAAAAGCTTTTCCCTGCCGTGTAGGCGACAAGAGACGCATTAGACGGCGATCCGGAGCTGTCCGAAGGTAAGCGCCTGTTGCCGGCCTCTTTCGGCACAAGCCCCCGCTCCGGAGCGCACCGCGGCCGGCAGGATGCTCTCTGCCGGCGAAGGTGCCGCTTCTCCGGCAAGGAAGCCTCTGCCGCTTCTCCTGCACACGGAGAGCGTGCTAGCTGCTGAAACGTGAAGAAAGAAGCTGCAGAACACTGGCACTGAGCGTGCAGCTTTCCAGCGGAGAGAAAAAGCTACTTTAACACTCTGCAAGCCTTTCAACTCCCAAAAACATGCACATGGAAGGAGCTGCTGCAAATCCGATGCTGTGCTCGCTGCTGCTCCTCCTGAAGCTCTGGCTGCTAAATCTGAGGCTTTCCTTCCAATTTCAAGCTGCAAAGCACTTGCTGAATTTCAGGGAAAGTCTGGGAGGCATTTGCTGTGCTGGCACACTTTCTCCTTCCTAGACAGAGTGGAAAAGTTTTTCCCTGCCGTGTAGGCGACAAGAGACGCATTAGACGGCGATCCGGAGCTGACCGAAGGTAAGCGCCTGTTGCCGGCCTCTTTCGGCACAAGCCCCCGCTCCGGAGCGCACCGCGGCCGGCAGGATGCTCTCTGCCGGCGAAGGTGCCGCTTCTCCGGCAAGGAAGCCTCTCCCGCTTCTCCAGCACACGGAGAGCGTGCTAGCTGCTGAAACGTGAAGAAAGAAGCTGCAGAAGACTGGCACTGAGCGTGCAGCTTTCCAGCGGAGAGAAAAAGGTACTTTAACACTCTGCAAGCCTTTAAACTCCCAAAAACATGCACATGGAAGGAGCTGCTGCAAAACCGATGCTGTGCTCGCTGCTGCTCCTCCTGAAGCTCTGGCTGCTAAATCTGAGGCTTTCCTTCCAATTTCAAGCTGCAAAGCACTTGCTGAATTCCAGGGAAAGCCCGGGAGGCATTTGCTGTGCTGGCACACTTTCTCCTTCCTAGACAGAGTGGAAAAGCTTTTCCCTGCCGTGTAGGCGACAAGAGACGCATTAGACGGATATCCAGAGCTGACCGAAGGTAAGCGCCTGTTCCCGGCCTCTTTCGGCACAAGCCCCACTCCGGAGCGCACCGCGGCCGGCAGGATGCTCTCTGCCGGCGAAGGTGCCGCTTCTCCGGCAAGGAAGCCTCTGCCGCTTTTCCAGCACACGGAGAGCGTGCTAGCTGCTGAAACGTGAAGAAAGAAGCTGCAGAACACTGGCACTGAGCGTGCAGCTTTCCAGCGGAGAGAAAAAGCTACTTTAACACTCTGCAAGCCTTTCAACTCCCAAAAACATGCACATGGAAGGAGCTGCTGCAAAACCGATGCTGTGCTCGCTGCTGCTCCTCCTGAAGCTCTGGCTGCTAAATCTGAGGCTTTCCTTCCAATTTCAAGCTGCAAAGCACTTGCTGAATTCCAGGGAAAGTCCGAGAGGCATTTGCTGTGCTGGCACACTTTCTCCTTCCTAGACAGAGTGGAAAAGTTTTTCCCTGCCGTGTAGGCGACAAGAGACGCATTAGACGGCGATCCGGAGCTGACCGAAGGTAAGCGCCTGTTGCCGGCCTCTTTCGGCACAAGCCCCCGCTCCGGAGCGCACCGCGGCCGGCAGGATGCTCTCTGCCGGCGAAGGTGCCGCTTCTCCGGCAAGGAAGCCTCTCCCGCTTCTCCAGCACACGGAGAGCGTGCTAGCTGCTGAAACGTGAAGAAAGAAGCTGCAGAAGACTGGCACTGAGCGTGCAGCTTTCCAGCGGAGAGAAAAAGCTACTTTAACACTCTGCAAGCCTTTCAACTCCCAAAAACATGCACATGGAAGGAGCTGCTGCAAATCCGATGCTGTGCTCGCTGCTGCTCCTCCTGAAGCTCTGGCTGCTAAATCTGAGGCTTTCCTTCCAATTTCAAGCTGCAAAGCACTTGCTGAATTCCAGGACAAGTCCGGGAGGCATTTGCTGTGCTGGCACACTTTCTCCTTCCTAGACAGAGTGGAAAAGCTTTTCCCTGCCGTGTAGGCAACAAGAGACGCATGAGACGGCGATCCGGAGCTGTCCGAAGGTAAGCGCCTGTTGCCGGCCTCTTTCGGCACAAGCCCCCGCTCCGGATCGCACCGCGGCCGGCAGGATGCTCTCTGCCGGCGAAGGTGCCGCTTCCGCGGCAAGGAAGCCTCTCCCGCTTCTCCTGCACACGGAGAGCGTGCTAGCTGCTGAAACGTGAAGAAAGAAGCTGCAGAAGACTGGCACTGAGCGTGCAGCTTTCCAGCAGAGAGAAAAAGCTACTTTAACACTCTGCAAGCCTTTCAACTCCCAAAAACATGCACATGGAAGGAGCTGCTGCAAAAGCGATGCTGTGCTCGCTGCTGCTCCTCCTGAAGCTCTGGCTGCTAAATCTGAGGCTTTCCTTCCAATTTCAAGCTGCAAAGCACTTGCAGAATTCCAGGGAAAGCCCGGGAGGCATTTGCTGTGCTGGCACACTTTCTCCTTCCTAGACAGAGTGGAAAAGCTTTTCCCTGCCGTGTAGGCGACAAGAGACGCATTAGACGGCGATCCGGAGCTGTCCGAAGGTAAGCGCCTGTTGCCGGCCTCTTTCGGCACAAGCCCCGCTCCGGAGCGCACCGCGGCCGGCAGGATGCTCTCTGCCGGCGAAGGTGCCGCTTCTCCGGCAAGGAAGCCTCTGCCGCTTCTCCAGCACACGGAGAGCGTGCTAGCTGCTGAAACGTGAAGAAAGAAGCTGCAGAACACTGGCACTGAGAGTGCAGCTTTCCAGCGGAGAGAAAAAGCTACTTTAACACTCTGCAAGCCTTTCCACTCCCAAAAACATGCACATGGAAGGAGCTGCTGCAAAACCGATGCTGTGCTCGCTGCTGCTCCTCCTGAAGCTCTGGCTGCTAAATCTGAGGCTTTCCTTCCAATTTCAAGCTGCAAAGCACTTGCTGAATTCCAGGGAAAGCCCGGGAGGCATTTGCTGTGCTGGCACACTTTCTCCTTCCTAGACAGAGTGGAAAAGCTTTTCCCTGCCGTGTAGGCGACAAGAGACGCATTAGACGGCGATCCGGAGCTGTCCGAAGGTAAGCGCCTGTTGCCGGCCTCTTTCGGCACAAGCCCCCGCTCCGGAGCGCACCGCGGCCGGCAGGATGCTCTCTGCCGGCGAAGGTGCCGCTTCTCCGGCAAGGAAGCCTCTGCCGCTTCTCCAGCACACGGAGAGCGTGCTAGCTGCTGAAACGTGAAGAAAGAAGCTGCAGAACACTGGCACTGAGCGTGCAGCTTTCCAGCGGAGAGAAAAAGCTACTTTAACACTCTGCAAGCCTTTCAACTCCCAAAAACATGCACATGGAAGGAGCTGCTGCAAAACCGATGCTGTGCTCGCTGCTGCTCCTCCTGAAGCTCTGGCTGCTAAATCTGAGGCTTTCCTTCCAATTTCAAGCTGCAAAGCAGTTGCTGAATTCCAGGGAAAGCCCGGGAGGCATTTGCTGTGCTGGCACACTTTCTCCTTCCTAGACAGAGTGGAAAAGTTTTTCCCTGCCGTGTAGGCGACAAGAGACGCATTAGACGGCGATCCGGAGCTGTCCGAAGGTAAGCGCCTGTTGCCGGCCTCTTTCGGCACAAGCCCCCGCTCCGGAGCGCACCGCGGCCGGCAGGATGCTCTCTGCCGGCGAAGGTGCCGCTTCTCCGGCAAGGAAGCCTCTCCCGCTTCTCCAGCACACGGAGAGCGTGCTAGCTGCTGAAACGTGAAGAAAGAAGCTGCAGAAGACTGGCACTGAGCGTGCAGCTTTCCAGCGGAGAGAAAAAGCTACTTTAACACTCTGCAAGCCTTTCAACTCCCAAAAACATGCACATGGAAGGAGCTGCTGCAAATCCGATGCTGTGCTCGCTGCTGCTCCTCCTGAAGCTCTGGCTGCTAAATCTGAGGCTTTCCTTCCAATTTCAAGCTGCAAAGCACTTGCTGAATTCCAGGACAAGTCCGGGAGGCATTTGCTGTGCTGGCACACTTTCTCCTTCCTAGACAGAGTGGAAAAGCTTTTCCCTGCCGTGTAGGCAACAAGAGACGCATGAGACGGCGATCCGGAGCTGTCCGAAGGTAAGCGCCTGTTGCCGGCCTCTTTCGGCACAAGCCCCCGCTCCGGATCGCACCGCGGCCGGCAGGATGCTCTCTGCCGGCGAAGGTGCCGCTTCCGCGGCAAGGAAGCCTCTCCCGCTTCTCCTGCACACGGAGAGCGTGCTAGCTGCTGAAACGTGAAGAAAGAAGCTGCAGAAGACTGGCACTGAGCGTGCAGCTTTCCAGCGGAGAGAAAAAGCTACTTTAACACTCTGCAAGCCTTTCAACTCCCAAAAACATGCACATGGAAGGAGCTGCTGCAAAAGCGATGCTGTGCTCGCTGCTGCTCCTCCTGAAGCTCTGGCTGCTAAATCTGAGGCTTTCCTTCCAATTTCAAGCTGCAAAGCAGTTGCTGAATTCCAGGACAAGTCCGGGAGGCATTTGCTGTGCTGGCACAGTTTCTCCTTCCTAGACAGAGTGGAAAAGCTTTTCCCTGCCGTGTAGGCGACAAGAGGCGCATGAGACGGGGATCCGGAGCTGTCCGAAGGTAAGCGCCTGTTGCCGGCCTCTTTCGGCACAAGCCCCCGCTCCGGAGCGCACCGCGGCCGGCAGGATGCTCTCTGCCGGCGAAGGTGCCGCTTCCGCGGCAAGGAAGCCTCTCCCGCTTCTCCAGCACACGGAAAGCGTGCTAGCTGCTGAAACGTGAAGAAAGAAGCTGCAGAAGACTGGCACTGAGCGTGCAGCTTTCCAGCGGAGAGAAAAAGCTACTTGAACACTCTGCAAGCCTTTCAACTCCCAAAAACATGCACATGGAAGGAGCTGTGCAAAACCGATGCTGTGCTCGCTGCTGCTCCTCCTGAAGCTCTGGCTGCTAAATCTGAGGCTTTCCTTCCAATTTCAAGCTGCAAAGCACTTGCTGAATTCCAGGGAAAGCCCGGGAGGCATTTGCTGTGCTGGCACACTTTCTCCTTCCTAGACAGAGTGGAAAAGCTTTTCCCTGCCGTGTAGGCGACAAGAGACGCATTAGACGGCGATCCGGAGCTGTCCGAAGGTAAGCGCCTGTTGCCGGCCTCTTTCGGCACAAGCCCCCGCTCCGGAGCGCACCGCGGCCGGCAGGATGCTCTCTGCCGGCGAAGGTGCCGCTTCTCCGGCAAGGAAGCCTCTGCCGCTTCTCCAGCACACGGAGAGCGTGCTAGCTGCTGAAACGTGAAGAAAGAAGCTGCAGAAGACTGGCACTGAGCGTGCAGCTTTCCAGCGGAGAGAAAAAGCTATATTAACACTCTGCAAGCCTTTCAACTCCCAAAAACATGCACAAGAAGGAGCTGCTGCAAAACCGATGCTGTGCTCGCTGCTGCTCCTCCTGAAGCTCTGACTGCTAAATCTGAGGCTTTCCTTCCAATTTCAAGCTGCAAAGCACTTGCAGAATTCCAGGGAAAGCCCGGGAGGCATTTGCTGTGCTGGCACACTTTCTCCTTCCTAGACAGAGTGGAAAAGCTTTTCCCTGCCGTGTAGGCGACAAGAGACGCATTAGACGGCGATCCGGAGCTGTCCGAAGGTAAGCGCCTGTTGCCGGCCTCTTTCGGCACAAGCCCCGCTCCGGAGCGCACCGCGGCCGGCAGGATGCTCTCTGCCGGCGAAGGTGCCGCTTCTCCGGCAAGGAAGCCTCTGCCGCTTCTCCAGCACACGGAGAGCGTGCTAGCTGCTGAAACGTGAAGAAAGAAGCTGCAGAACACTGGCACTGAGAGTGCAGCTTTCCAGCGGAGAGAAAAAGCTACTTTAACACTCTGCAAGCCTTTCAACTCCCAAAAACATGCACATGGAAGGAGCTGCTGCAAAACCGATGCTGTGCTCGCTGCTGCTCCTCCTGAAGCTCTGGCTGCTAAATCTGAGGCTTTCCTTCCAATTTCAAGCTGCAAAGCACTTGCTGAATTCCAGGGAAAGCCCGGGAGGCATTTGCTGTGCTGGCACACTTTCTCCTTCCTAGACAGAGTGGAAAAGCTTTTCCCTGCCGTGTAGGCGACAAGAGACGCATTAGACGGCGATCCGGAGCTGTCCGAAGGTAAGCGCCTGTTGCCGGCCTCTTTCGGCACAAGCCCCCGCTCCGGAGCGCACCGCGGCCGGCAGGATGCTCTCTGCCGGCGAAGGTGCCGCTTCTCCGGCAAGGAAGCCTCTGCCGCTTCTCCAGCACACGGAGAGCGTGCTAGCTGCTGAAACGTGAAGAAAGAAGCTGCAGAAGACTGGCACTGAGCGTGCAGCTTTCCAGCGGAGAGAAAAAGCTATATTAACACTCTGCAAGCCTTTCAACTCCCAAAAACATGCACATGGAAGGAGCTGTGCAAAACCGATGCTGTGCTCGCTGCTGCTCCTCCTGAAGCTCTGGCTGCTAAATCTGAGGCTTTCCTTCCAATTTCAAGCGGCAAAGCACTTGCTGAATTCCAGGGAAAGTCCGGGAAGCATTTGCTGTGCTGGCACACTTTCTCCTTCCTAGACAGAGTGGAAAAGCTTTTCCCTGCCGTGTAGGCGACAAGAGACGCATTAGACGGATATCCAGAGCTGACCGAAGGTAAGCGCCTGTTCCCGGCCTCTTTCGGCACAAGCCCCACTCCGGAGCGCACCGCGGCCGGCAGGATGCTCTCTGCCGGCGAAGGTGCCGCTTCTCCGGCAAGGAAGCCTCTGCCGCTTTTCCAGCACACGGAGAGCGTGCTAGCTGCTGAAACGTGAAGAAAGAAGCTGCAGAACACTGGCACTGAGCGTGCAGCTTTCCAGCGGAGAGAAAAAGCTACTTTAACACTCTGCAAGCCTTTCAACTCCCAAAAACATGCACATGGAAGGAGCTGCTGCAAAACCGATGCTGTGCTCGCTGCTGCTCCTCCTGAAGCTCTGGCTGCTAAATCTGAGGCTTTCCTTCCAATTTCAAGCTGCAAAGCACTTGCTGAATACCAGGGAAAGTCCGAGAGGCATTTGCTGTGCTGGCACACTTTCTCCTTCCTAGACAGAGTGGAAAAGTTTTTCCCTGCCGTGTAGGCGACAAGAGACGCATTAGACGGCGATCCGGAGCTGACCGAAGGTAAGCGCCTGTTGCCGGCCTCTTTCGGCACAAGCCCCCGCTCCGGAGCGCACCGCGGCCGGCAGGATGCTCTCTGCCGGCGAAGGTGCCGCTTCTCCGGCAAGGAAGCCTCTGCCGCTTCTCCAGCACACGGAGAGCGTGCTAGCTGCTGAAACGTGAAGAAAGAAGCTGCAGAAGACTGGCACTGAGCGTGCAGCTTTCCAGCGGAGAGAAAAAGCTACTTTAACACTCTGCAAGCCTTTCAACTCCCAAAAACATGCACATGGAAGGAGCTGCTGCAAAAGCGATGCTGTGCTCGCTGCTGCTCATCCTGAAGCTCTGGCTGCTAAATCTGAGGCTTTCCTTCCAATTTCAAGCTGCAAAGCACTTGCTGAATTCCAAGGAAAGTCCGGGAGGCATTTGCTGTGCTGGCACACTTTCTCCTTCCTAGACAGAGTGGAAAAGCTTTTTCCTGCCGTGTAGGCGACAAGAGACGCATTAGACGGCGATCCGGAGCTTTCCAAAGGTTGGCGCCTGTTCCCGGCCTCTTTCTGCTCAAGCCCCCGCTTCGGAATGCACCGCGGCCGGCGGGATGCTCTCTGCCGGCGAAGGTGCCGCTTCTCCGGCAAGGAAGCCTCTGCCGCTTCTCCAGCACACGGAGAGCGTGCTAGCTGCTGAAACGTGAAGAAAGAAGGTGCAGAAGACTGGCACTGAGCGTGCAGCTTTCCAGCGGAGAGAAAAAGCTACTTTAACACTCTGCAAGCCTTTCAACTCCCAAAAACATGCACATGGAAGGAGCTGCTGCAAAACCGATGCTGTGCTCGCTGCTGCTCCTCCTGAAGCTCTGGCTGCTAAATCTGAGGCTTTCCTTCCAATTTCAAGCTGCAAAGCACTTGCTGAATTCCAAGGAAAGTCTGGGAGGCATTTGCTGTGCTGGCACACTTTCTCCTTCCTAGACAGAGTGGAAAAGCTTTTCCCTGCCGTGTAGGCGACAAGAGACGCATTAGACGAGGATCCGGAGCTGTCCGAAGGTAAGCG
Source organism: Fringilla coelebs (assembly GCF_963513975.1). NCBI lineage: Eukaryota > Metazoa > Chordata > Aves > Passeriformes > Fringillidae > Fringilla > Fringilla coelebs. The sequence continues at coordinate 217,569 of NW_028167461.1, read as the reverse complement.
CCTGTTGCCGGCCTCTTTCGGCACAAGCCCCGCTCAGGAGCGCACCCCGGCCGGCAGGATGCTCTCTGCCGGCGAAGGTGCCGCTTCTCCGGCAAGGAAGCCTCTGCCACTTCTCCAGCACACGGAGAGCGTGCTAGCTGCTGAAACGTGAAGAAAGAAGCTGCAGAACACTGGCACTGAGCGTGCAGCTTTCCAGCGGAGAGAAAAAGCTACTTTAACACTCTGCAAGCCTTTCAACTCCCAAAAACATGCACATGGAAGGAGCTGCTGCAAAAGCGATGCTGTGCTCGCTGCTGCTCCTCCTGAAGCTCTGGCTGCTAAATCTGAGGCTTTCCTTCCAATTTCAAGCTGCAAAGCACTTGCTGAATTTCAGGGAATGTCTGGGAGGCATTTGCTGTGCTGGCACACTTTCTCCTTCCTAGACAGAGTGGAAAAGCTTTTCCCTGCCGTGTAGGCGACAAGAGACGCATGAGACGGGGATCCGGAGCTGTCCGAATGTAAGCGCCTGTTGCCGGCCTCTTTCGGCACAAGCTCCCGCTCCTGAGCGCACCGCGGCCGGCCGGATGCTCTCTGCCGGCGAAGGTGCCGCTTCTCCGGCAAGGAAGCCTCTCCCGCTTCTCCAGCACACGGAGAGCGTGCTAGATGCTGAAACGTGAAGAAAGAAGCTGCAGAACACTGGCACTGAGCGTGCAGCTTTCCAGCGGAGAGAAAAAGCTACTTTAACACTCTGCAAGCCATTCAACTCCCAAAAACATGCACATGGAAGGAGCTGTGCAAAAGCGATGCTGTGCTCGCTGCTGCTCCTCCTGAAGCTCTGGCTGCTAAATCTGAGGCTTTCCTTCCAATTTCAAGCTGCAAAGCACTTGCTGAATTCCAGGGAAAGCCCGGGAGGCATTTGCTGTGCTGGCACACTTTCTCCTTCCTAGACGGAGTGGAAAAGCTTTTCCCAGCCGTGTAGGTGACAAGAGACGCATGAGACGGGGATCCGGAGCTGTCCGAAGGTAAGCGCCTGTTCCCGGCCTTTTTCGGCACAAGCCCCCGCTCCGGAATGCACCTCGGCCAGCGGGATGCTCTCTGCCGGCGAAGGTGCCGCTTCTCCGGCAAGGAAGCCTCTCCCGCTTCTCCAGCACACGGAGAGCGTGCTAGCTGCTGAAACGTGAAGAAAGAAGCTGCAGAACACTGGCACTGAGCGTGCAGCTTTCCAGCGGAGAGAAAAAGCTACTTTAACACTCTGCAAGCCTTTCAACTCCCAAAAACATGCACATGGAAGGAGCTGTGCAAAACCGATGCTGTGCTCGCTGCTGCTCCTCCTGAAGCTCTGGCTGCTAAATCTGAGGCTTTCCTTCCAATTTCAAGCTGCAAAGCACTTGCTGAATTCCAGGGAAAGCCCGGGAGGCATTTGCTGTGCTGGCACACTTTCTCCTTCCTAGACAGAGTGGAAAAGCTTTTCCCTGCTGTGTAGGCGACAAGAGACGCATTAGACGGCGATCCGGAGCTGTCCGAAGGTAAGCGCCTGTTGCCGGCCTCTTTCGGCACAAGCCCCCGCTCCGGAGCGCACCGCGGCCGGCAGGATGCTCTCTGCCGGCGAAGGTGCCGCTTCCGCGGCAAGGAAGCCTCTCCCGCTTCTCCAGCACACGGAAAGCGTGCTAGCTGCTGAAACGTGAAGAAAGAAGCTGCAGAAGACTGGCGCTGAGCGTGCAGCTTTCCAGCGGAGAGAAAAAGCTACTTTAACACTCTGCAAGCCTTTCAGCTCCCAAAAACATGCACATGGAAGGAGCTGCTGCAAAAGCGATGCTGTGCTCGCTGCTGCTCCTCCTGAAGCTCTGGCTGCTAAATCTGAGGCTTTCCTTCCAATTTCAAGCTGCAAAGCACTTGCTGAATTCCAGGGAAAGTCCGGGAGGCATTTGCTGTGCTGGCACACTTTCTCCTTCCTAGACAGAGTGGAAAAGCTTTTCCCTGCCGTGTAGGCGACAAGAGACGCATTAGACGGCGATCCGGAGCTGTCCGAAGGTAAGCGCCTGTTGCCGGCCTCTTTCGGCACAAGCCCCCGCTCCGGAGCGCACCGCGGCCGGCAGGATGCTCTCTGCCGGCGAAGGTGCCGCTTCTCCGGCAAGGAAGCCTCTGCCGCTTCTCCAGCACACGGAGAGCGTGCTAGCTGCTGAAACGTGAAGAAAGAAGCTGCAGAACACTGGCACTGAGCGTGCAGCTTTCCAGCGGAGAGAAAAAGCTACTTTAACACTCTGCAAGCCTTTCAACTCCCAAAAACATGCACAAGAAGGAGCTGCTGCAAAACTGATGCTGTGATCGCTGCTGCTCCTCCTGAAGCTCTGGCTGCTAAATCTGAGGCTTTCCTTCCAATTTCAAGCGGCAAAGCACTTGCTGAGTTCCAGGGAAAGTCCGAGAAGCATTTGCTGTGCTGGCACACTTTCTCCTTCCTAGACAGAGTGGAAAAGCTTTTTCCTGCCGTGTAGGCGACAAGAGACGCATTAGACGGATATCCAGAGCTGACCGAAGGTAAGCGCCTGTTGCCGGCCTCTTTCGGCACAAGCCCCCGCTCCTGAGCGCACCGCGGCCGGCAGGATGCTCTCTGCCGGCGAAGGTGCCGCTTCTCCGGCAAGGAAGCCTCTCCCGCTTCTCCAGCACACGGAGAGCGTGCTAGCTGCTGAAACGTGAAGAAAGAAGCTGCAGAAGACTGGCACTGAGCGTGCAGCTTTCCAGCGGAGAGAAAAAGCTACTTTAACACTCTGCAAGCCTTTCAACTCCCAAAAACATGCACATGGAAGGAGCTGTGCAAAACCGATGCTGTGCTCGCTGCTGCTCCTCCTGAAGCTCTGGCTGCTAAATCTGAGGCTTTCCTTCCAATTTCAAGCTGCAAAGCACTTGCTGAATTCCAGGGAAAGTCCGGGAGGCATTTGCTGTGCTGGCACACTTTCTCCTTCCTAGACAGAGTGGAAAAGCTTTTCCCTGCCGTGTAGGCGACAAGAGACGCATTAGACGGCGATCCGGAGCTGTCCGAAGGTAAGCGCCTGTTGCCGGCCTCTTTCGGCACAAGCCCCGCTCCGGAGCGCACCGCGGCCGGCAGGATGCTCTCTGCCGGCGAAGGTGCCGCTTCTCCGGCAAGGAAGCCTCTGCCGCTTCTCCAGCACACGGAGAGCGTGCTAGCTGCTGAAACGTGAAGAAAGAAGCTGCAGAACACTGGCACTGAGCGTGCAGCTTTCCAGCGGAGAGAAAAAGCTACTTTAACACTCTGCAAGCCTTTCCACTCCCAAAAACATGCACATGGAAGGAGCTGCTGCAAAACCGATGCTGTGCTCGCTGCTGCTCCTCCTGAAGCTCTGGCTGCTAAATCTGAGGCTTTCCTTCCAATTTCAAGCTGCAAAGCACTTGCTGAATTCCAGGACAAGTCCGGGAGGCATTTGCTGTGCTGGCACACTTTCTCCTTCCTAGACGGAGTGGAAAAGCTTTTCCCTGCCGTGTAGGTGACAAGAGACGCATGAGACGGATATCCGGAGCTGTCCGAAGGTAAGCGCCTGTTGCCGGCCTCTTTCGGCACAAGCCCCCGCTCCGGAGCGCACCGCGGCCGGCAGGATGCTCTCTGCCGGCGAAGGTGCCGCTTCTCCGGCAAGGAAGCCTCTGCCGCTTCTCCAGCACACGGAGAGCGTGCTAGCTGCTGAAACGTGAAGAAAGAAGCTGCAGAAGACTGGCACTGAGCGTGCAGCTTTCCAGCGGAGAGAAAAAGCTACTTTAACACTCTGCAAGCCTTTCAACTCCCAAAAACATGCACATGGAAGGAGCTGCTGCAAAACCGATGCTGTGCTCGCTGCTGCTCCTCCTGAAGCTCTGGCTGCTAAATCTGAGGCTTTCCTTCCAATTTCAAGCTGCAAAGCAGTTGCTGAATTTCAGGGAAAGTCTTGGAAGCATTTGCTGTGCTGGCACACTTTCTCCTTCCTAGACAGAGTGGAAAAGCTTTTCCCTGCCGAGTAGGCGACAAGAGACGCATGAGACGGGGATCCGGAGCTGTCCGAAGGTAAGCGCCTGTTGCCGGCCTCTTTCGGCACAAGCCCCACTCCGGATCGCACCGCGGCCGGCAGGATGCTCTCTGCCGGCGAAGGTGCCGCTTCTCCGGCAAGGAAGCCTCTCCCGCTTCTCCAGCACACGGAGAGCGTGCTAGCTGCTGAAACGTGAAGAAAGAAGCTGCAGAAGACTGGCACTGAGCGTGCAGCTTTCCAGCGGAGAGAAAAAGCTACTTTAACACTCTGCAAGCCTTTCCACTCCCAAAAACATGCACATGGAAGGAGCTGCTGCAAAACCGATGCTGTGCTCGCTGCTGCTCCTCCTGAAGCTCTGGCTGCTAAATCTGAGGCTTTCCTTCCAATTTCAAGCTGCAAAGCACTTGCTGAATTCCAGGGAAAGCCCGGGAGGCATTTGCTGTGCTGGCACACTTTCTCCTTCCTAGACAGAGTGGAAAAGCTTTTCCCTGCCGTGTAGGCGACAAGAGACGCATTAGACGAGGATCCGGAGCTGTCCGAAGGTAAGCGCCTGTTGCCGGCCTCTTTCGGCACAAGCCCCGCTCAGGAGCGCACCCCGGCCGGCAGGATGCTCTCTGCCGGCGAAGGTGCCGCTTCTCCGGCAAGGAAGCCTCTGCCACTTCTCCAGCACACGGAGAGCGTGCTAGCTGCTGAAACGTGAAGAAAGAAGCTGCAGAACACTGGCACTGAGCGTGCAGCTTTCCAGCGGAGAGAAAAAGCTACTTGAACACTCTGCAAGCCTTTCCACTCCCAAAAACATGCACATGGAAGGAGCTGCTGCAAAAGCGATGCTGTGCTCGCTGCTGCTCCTCCTGAAGCTCTGGCTGCTAAATCTGAGGCTTTCCTTCCAATTTCAAGCTGCAAAGCACTTGCTGAATTTCAGGGAATATCTGGGAGGCATTTGCTGTGCTGGCACACTTTCTCCTTCCTAGACAGAGTGGAAAAGCTTTTCCCTGCCGTGTAGGCGACAAGAGACGCATGAGACGGGGATCCAGAGCTGTCCGAATGTAAGCGCCTGTTGCCGGCCTCTTTCGGCACAAGCTCCCGCTCCTGAGCGCACCGCGGCCGGCAGGATGCTCTCTGCCGGCGAAGGTGCCGCTTCTCCGGCAAGGAAGCCTCTCCCGCTTCTCCAGCACACGGAGAGCGTGCTAGCTGCTGAAACGTGAAGAAAGAAGCTGCAGAACACTGGCACTGAGCGTGCAGCTTTCCAGCGGAGAGAAAAAGCTACTTTAACACTCTGCAAGCCATTCAACTCCCAAAAACATGCACATGGAAGGAGCTGTGCAAAACCGATGCTGTGCTCGCTGCTGCTCCTCCTGAAGCTCTGGCTGCTAAATCTGAGGCTTTCCTTCCAATTTCAAGCTGCAAAGCACTTGCTGAATTCCAGGGAAAGTCCGGGAGGCATTTGCTGTGCTGGCACACTTTCTCCTTCCTAGACAGAGTGGAAAAGCTTTTCCCTGCCGTGTAGGCGACAAGAGACGCATTAGACGGCGATCCGGAGCTGACCGAAGGTAAGCGCCTGTTGCCGGCCTCTTTCGGCACAAGGCCCGCTCCGGAGCGCACCGCGGCCGGCAGGATGCTCTCTGCCGGCGAAGGTGCCGCTTCTCCGGCAAGGAAGCCTCTCCCACTTCTCCAGCACACGGAGAGCGTGCTAGCTGATGAAACGTGAAGAAAGAAGCTGCAGAACACTGGCACTGAGCGTGCAGCTTTCCGGCAGAGAGAAAAAGCTACTTTAACACTCTGCAAGCCTTTCAACTCCCAAAAACATGCACATGGAAGGAGCTGGTGCAAAACCGATGCTGTGCTCGCTGCTGCTCCTCCTGAAGCTCTGGCTGCTAAATCTGAGGCTTTCCTTCCAATTTCAAGCTGCAAAGCACTTGCTGAATTGCAGGGAAAGTCCGGGAGGCATTTGCTGTGCTGGCACACTTTCTCCTTCCTAGACGGAGTGGAAAAGCTTTTCCCAGCCGTGTAGGTGACAAGAGACGCATGAGACGGGGATCCGGAGCTGTCCGAAGGTAAGCGCCTGTTCCCGGCCTTTTTCGGCACAAGCCCCCGCTCCGGAATGCACCTCGGCCAGCGGGATGCTCTCTGCCGGCGAAGGTGCCGCTTCTCCGGCAAGGAAGCCTCTCCCGCTTCTCCAGCACACGGAGAGCGTGCTAGCTGCTGAAACGTGAAGAAAGAAGCTGCAGAAGACTGGCACTGAGCGTGCAGCTTTCCAGCGGAGAGAAAAAGCTACTTTAACACTCTGCAAGCCTTTCAACTCCCAAAAACATGCACATGGAAGGAGCTGTGCAAAACCGATGCTGTGCTCGCTGCTGCTCCTCCTGAAGCTCTGGCTGCTAAATCTGAGGCTTTCCTTCCAATTTCAAGCTGCAAAGCACTTGCTGAATTCCAGGGAAAGTCCGGGAGGCATTTGCTGTGCTGGCACACTTTCTCCTTCCTAGACAGAGTGGAAAAGCTTTTCCCTGCCGTGTAGGCGACAAGAGACGCATTAGACGGCGATCCGGAGCTGTCCGAAAATAAGCGCCTGTTGCCGGCCTCTTTCGGCACAAGCCCCCGCTCCGGAGCGCACCGCGGCCGGCAGGATGCTCTCTGCCGGCGAAGGTGCCGCTTCCGCGGCAAGGAAGCCTCTCCCGCTTCTCCAGCACACGGAAAGCGTGCTAGCTGCTGAAACGTGAAGAAAGAAGCTGCAGAAGACTGGCACTGAGCGTGCAGCTTTCCAGCGGAGAGAAAAAGCTACTTTAACACTCTGCAAGCCTTTCAGCTCCCAAAAACATGCACATGGAAGGAGCTGCTGCAAAAGCGATGCTGTGCTCGCTGCTGCTCCTCCTGAAGCTCTGGCTGCTAAATCTGAGGCTTTCCTTCCAATTTCAAGCTGCAAAGCACTTGCTGAATTCCAGGGAAAGTCCGGGAGGCATTTGCTGTGCTGGCACACTTTCTCCTTCCTAGACAGAGTGGAAAAGCTTTTCCCTGCCGTGTAGGCGACAAGAGACGCATTAGACGGCGATCCGGAGCTGTCCGAAGGTAAGCGCCTGTTGCCGGCCTCTTTCGGCACAAGCCCCCGCTCCGGAGCGCACCGCGGCCGGCAGGATGCTCTCTGCCGGCGAAGGTGCCGCTTCTCCGGCAAGGAAGCCTCTGCCGCTTCTCCTGCACACGGAGAGCGTGCTAGCTGCTGAAACGTGAAGAAAGAAGCTGCAGAACACTGGCACTGAGCGTGCATCTTTCCAGCGGAGAGAAAAAGCTACTTTAACACTCTGCAAGCCTTTCCACTCCCAAAAACATGCACATGGAAGGAGCTGCTGCAAAACCGATGCTGTGCTCGCTGCTGCTCCTCCTGAAGCTCTGGCTGCTAAATCTGAGGCTTTCCTTCCAATTTCAAGCTGCAAAGCACTTGCTGAATTCCAGGGAAAGCCCGGGAGGCATTTGCTGTGCTGGCACACTTTCTCCTTCCTAGACAGAGTGGAAAAGCTTTTCCCTGCCGTGTAGGCGACAAGAGACGCATGAGACGGATATCCGGAGCTGACCGAAGGTAAGCGCCTGTTGCCGGCCTCTTTCGGCACAAGCCCCACTCCGGAGCGCACCGCGGCCGGCAGGATGCTCTCTGCCGGCGAAGGTGCCGCTTCTCCGGCAAGGAAGCCTCTGCCGCTTCTCCAGCACACGGAGAGCGTGCTAGCTGCTGAAACGTGAAGAAAGAAGCTGCAGAACACTGGCACTGAGCGTGCAGCTTTCCAGCGGAGAGAAAAAGCTATATTAACACTCTGCAAGCCTTTCAACTCCCAAAAACATGCACAAGAAGGAGCTGCTGCAAAACTGATGCTGTGATCGCTTCTGCTCCTCCTGAAGCTCTGGCTGCTAAATCTGAGGCTTTCCTTCCAATTTCAAGCGGCAAAGCACTTGCTGAGTTCCAGGGAAAGTCCGAGAAGCATTTGCTGTGCTGGCACACTTTCTCCTTCCTAGACAGAGTGGAAAAGCTTTTTCCTGCCGTGTAGGCGACAAGAGACGCATTAGACGGATATCCAGAGCTGACCGAAGGTAAGCGCCTGTTGCCGGCCTCTTTCGGCACAAGCCCCCGCTCCGGAGCGCACCGCGGCCGGCAGGATGCTCTCTGCCGGCGAAGGTGCCGCTTCTCCGGCAAGGAAGCCTCTCCCGCTTCTCCAGCACACGGAGAGCGTGCTAGCTGCTGAAACGTGAAGAAAGAAGCTGCAGAAGACTGGCACTGAGCGTGCAGCTTTCCAGCGGAGAGAAAAAGCTACTTTAACACTCTGCAAGCCTTTCAACTCCCAAAAACATGCACATGGAAGGAGCTGTGCAAAACCGATGCTGTGCTCGCTGCTGCTCCTCCTGAAGCTCTGGCTGCTAAATCTGAGGCTTTCCTTCCAATTTCAAGCTGCAAAGCACTTGCTGAATTCCAGGGAAAGTCCGGGAGGCATTTGCTGTGCTGGCACACTTTCTCCTTCCTAGACAGAGTGGAAAAGCTTTTCCCTGCCGTGTAGGCGACAAGAGACGCATTAGACGGCGATCCGGAGCTGTCCGAAGGTAAGCGCCTGTTGCCGGCCTCTTTCGGCACAAGCCCCGCTCCGGAGCGCACCGCGGCCGGCAGGATGCTCTCTGCCGGCGAAGGTGCCGCTTCTCCGGCAAGGAAGCCTCTGCCGCTTCTCCAGCACACGGAGAGCGTGCTAGCTGCTGAAACGTGAAGAAAGAAGCTGCAGAACACTGGCACTGAGCGTGCAGCTTTCCAGCGGAGAGAAAAAGCTACTTTAACACTCTGCAAGCCTTTCCACTCCCAAAAACATGCACATGGAAGGAGCTGCTGCAAAACCGATGCTGTGCTCGCTGCTGCTCCTCCTGAAGCTCTGGCTGCTAAATCTGAGGCTTTCCTTCCAATTTCAAGCTGCAAAGCACTTGCTGAATTCCAGGACAAGTCCGGGAGGCATTTGCTGTGCTGGCACACTTTCTCCTTCCTAGACGGAGTGGAAAAGCTTTTCCCTGCCGTGTAGGTGACAAGAGACGCATGAGACGGATATCCGGAGCTGTCCGAAGGTAAGCGCCTGTTGCCGGCCTCTTTCGGCACAAGCCCCCGCTCCGGAGCGCACCGCGGCCGGCAGGATGCTCTCTGCCGGCGAAGGTGCCGCTTCTCCGGCAAGGAAGCCTCTGCCGCTTCTCCAGCACACGGAGAGCGTGCTAGCTGCTGAAACGTGAAGAAAGAAGCTGCAGAACACTGGCACTGAGCGTGCAGCTTTCCAGCGGAGAGAAAAAGCTACTTTAACACTCTGCAAGCCTTTCAACTCCCAAAAACATGCACATGGAAGGAGCTGCTGCAAAACCGATGCTGTGCTCGCTGCTGCTCCTCCTGAAGCTCTGGCTGCTAAATCTGAGGCTTTCCTTCCAATTTCAAGCTGCAAACAGTTGCTGAATTTCAGGGAAAGTCTTGGAAGCATTTGCTGTGCTGGCACAGTTTCTCCTTCCTAGACAGAGTGGAAAAGCTTTTCCCTGCCGTGTAGGCGACAAGAGACGCATGAGACGGGGATCCGGAGCTGTCCGAAGGTAAGCGCCTGTTGCCGGCCTCTTTCGGCACAAGCCCCCGCTCCGGATCGCACCGCGGCCGGCAGGATGCTCTCTGCCGGCGAAGGTGCCGCTTCTCCGGCAAGGAAGCCTCTCCCGCTTCTCCAGCACACGGAGAGCGTGCTAGCTGCTGAAACGTGAAGAAAGAAGCTGCAGAAGACTGGCACTGAGCGTGCAGCTTTCCAGCGGAGAGAAAAAGCTACTTTAACACTCTGCAAGCCTTTCAACTCCCAAAAACATGCACATGGAAGGAGCTGTGCAAAACCGATGCTGTGCTCGCTGCTGCTCCTCCTGAAGCTCTGGCTGCTAAATCTGAGGCTTTCCTTCCAATTTCAAGCTGCAAAGCACTTGCTGAATTGCAGGGAAAGTCCGGGAGGCATTTGCTGTGCTGGCACACTTTCTCCTTCCTAGACGGAGTGGAAAAGCTTTTCCCAGCCGTGTAGGTGACAAGAGACGCATGAGACGGGGATCCGGAGCTGTCCGAAGGTAAGCGCCTGTTCCCGGCCTTTTTCGGCACAAGCCCCCGCTCCGGAATGCACCTCGGCCAGCGGGATGCTCTCTGCCGGCGAAGGTGCCGCTTCTCCGGCAAGGAAGCCTCTCCCGCTTCTCCAGCACACGGAGAGCGTGCTAGCTGCTGAAACGTGAAGAAAGAAGCTGCAGAAGACTGGCACTGAGCGTGCAGCTTTCCAGCGGAGAGAAAAAGCTACTTTAACACTCTGCAAGCCTTTCAACTCCCAAAAACATGCACATGGAAGGAGCTGTGCAAAACCGATGCTGTGCTCGCTGCTGCTCCTCCTGAAGCTCTGGCTGCTAAATCTGAGGCTTTCCTTCCAATTTCAAGCTGCAAAGCACTTGCTGAATTCCAGGGAAAGTCCGGGAGGCATTTGCTGTGCTGGCACACTTTCTCCTTCCTAGACAGAGTGGAAAAGCTTTTCCCTGCCGTGTAGGCGACAAGAGACGCATTAGACGGCGATCCGGAGCTGTCCGAAAATAAGCGCCTGTTGCCGGCCTCTTTCGGCACAAGCCCCCGCTCCGGAGCGCACCGCGGCCGGCAGGATGCTCTCTGCCGGCGAAGGTGCCGCTTCCGCGGCAAGGAAGCCTCTCCCGCTTCTCCAGCACACGGAAAGCGTGCTAGCTGCTGAAACGTGAAGAAAGAAGCTGCAGAAGACTGGCACTGAGCGTGCAGCTTTCCAGCGGAGAGAAAAAGCTACTTTAACACTCTGCAAGCCTTTCAGCTCCCAAAAACATGCACATGGAAGGAGCTGCTGCAAAAGCGATGCTGTGCTCGCTGCTGCTCCTCCTGAAGCTCTGGCTGCTAAATCTGAGGCTTTCCTTCCAATTTCAAGCTGCAAAGCACTTGCTGAATTCCAGGGAAAGTCCGGGAGGCATTTGCTGTGCTGGCACACTTTCTCCTTCCTAGACAGAGTGGAAAAGCTTTTCCCTGCCGTGTAGGCGACAAGAGACGCATTAGACGGCGATCCGGAGCTGTCCGAAGGTAAGCGCCTGTTGCCGGCCTCTTTCGGCACAAGCCCCCGCTCCGGAGCGCACCGCGGCCGGCAGGATGCTCTCTGCCGGCGAAGGTGCCGCTTCTCCGGCAAGGAAGCCTCTGCCGCTTCTCCTGCACACGGAGAGCGTGCTAGCTGCTGAAACGTGAAGAAAGAAGCTGCAGAACACTGGCACTGAGCGTGCATCTTTCCAGCGGAGAGAAAAAGCTACTTTAACACTCTGCAAGCCTTTCCACTCCCAAAAACATGCACATGGAAGGAGCTGCTGCAAAACCGATGCTGTGCTCGCTGCTGCTCCTCCTGAAGCTCTGGCTGCTAAATCTGAGGCTTTCCTTCCAATTTCAAGCTGCAAAGCACTTGCTGAATTCCAGGGAAAGCCCGGGAGGCATTTGCTGTGCTGGCACACTTTCTCCTTCCTAGACAGAGTGGAAAAGCTTTTCCCTGCCGTGTAGGCGACAAGAGACGCATGAGACGGATATCCGGAGCTGACCGAAGGTAAGCGCCTGTTGCCGGCCTCTTTCGGCACAAGCCCCACTCCGGAGCGCACCGCGGCCGGCAGGATGCTCTCTGCCGGCGAAGGTGCCGCTTCTCCGGCAAGGAAGCCTCTGCCGCTTCTCCAGCACACGGAGAGCGTGCTAGCTGCTGAAACGTGAAGAAAGAAGCTGCAGAACACTGGCACTGAGCGTGCAGCTTTCCAGCGGAGAGAAAAAGCTATATTAACACTCTGCAAGCCTTTCAACTCCCAAAAACATGCACAAGAAGGAGCTGCTGCAAAACTGATGCTGTGATCGCTGCTGCTCCTCCTGAAGCTCTGGCTGCTAAATCTGAGGCTTTCCTTCCAATTTCAAGCGGCAAAGCACTTGCTGAGTTCCAGGGAAAGTCCGAGAAGCATTTGCTGTGCTGGCACACTTTCTCCTTCCTAGACAGAGTGGAAAAGCTTTTTCCTGCCGTGTAGGCGACAAGAGACGCATTAGACGGATATCCAGAGCTGACCGAAGGTAAGCGCCTGTTGCCGGCCTCTTTCGGCACAAGCCCCCGCTCCGGAGCGCACCGCGGCCGGCAGGATGCTCTCTGCCGGCGAAGGTGCCGCTTCTCCGGCAAGGAAGCCTCTCCCGCTTCTCCAGCACACGGAGAGCGTGCTAGCTGCTGAAACGTGAAGAAAGAAGCTGCAGAAGACTGGCACTGAGCGTGCAGCTTTCCAGCGGAGAGAAAAAGCTACTTTAACACTCTGCAAGCCTTTCAACTCCCAAAAACATGCACATGGAAGGAGCTGTGCAAAACCGATGCTGTGCTCGCTGCTGCTCCTCCTGAAGCTCTGGCTGCTAAATCTGAGGCTTTCCTTCCAATTTCAAGCTGCAAAGCACTTGCTGAATTCCAGGGAAAGTCCGGGAGGCATTTGCTGTGCTGGCACACTTTCTCCTTCCTAGACAGAGTGGAAAAGCTTTTCCCTGCCGTGTAGGCGACAAGAGACGCATTAGACGGCGATCCGGAGCTGTCCGAAGGTAAGCGCCTGTTGCCGGCCTCTTTCGGCACAAGCCCCGCTCCGGAGCGCACCGCGGCCGGCAGGATGCTCTCTGCCGGCGAAGGTGCCGCTTCTCCGGCAAGGAAGCCTCTGCCGCTTCTCCAGCACACGGAGAGCGTGCTAGCTGCTGAAACGTGAAGAAAGAAGCTGCAGAACACTGGCACTGAGCGTGCAGCTTTCCAGCGGAGAGAAAAAGCTACTTTAACACTCTGCAAGCCTTTCCACTCCCAAAAACATGCACATGGAAGGAGCTGCTGCAAAACCGATGCTGTGCTCGCTGCTGCTCCTCCTGAAGCTCTGGCTGCTAAATCTGAGGCTTTCCTTCCAATTTCAAGCTGCAAAGCACTTGCTGAATTCCAGGGAAAGCCCGGGAGGCATTTGCTGTGCTGGCACACTTTCTCCTTCCTAGACGGAGTGGAAAAGCTTTTCCCTGCCGTGTAGGTGACAAGAGACGCATGAGACGGATATCCGGAGCTGTCCGAAGGTAAGCGCCTGTTGCCGGCCTCTTTCGGCACAAGCCCCCGCTCCGGAGCGCACCGCGGCCGGCAGGATGCTCTCTGCCGGCGAAGGTGCCGCTTCTCCGGCAAGGAAGCCTCTGCCGCTTCTCCAGCACACGGAGAGCGTGCTAGCTGCTGAAACGTGAAGAAAGAAGCTGCAGAACACTGGCACTGAGCGTGCAGCTTTCCAGCGGAGAGAAAAAGCTACTTTAACACTCTGCAAGCCTTTCAACTCCCAAAAACATGCACATGGAAGGAGCTGCTGCAAAACCGATGCTGTGCTCGCTGCTGCTCCTCCTGAAGCTCTGGCTGCTAAATCTGAGGCTTTCCTTCCAATTTCAAGCTGCAAACAGTTGCTGAATTTCAGGGAAAGTCTTGGAAGCATTTGCTGTGCTGGCACAGTTTCTCCTTCCTAGACAGAGTGGAAAAGCTTTTCCCTGCCGTGTAGGCGACAAGAGACGCATGAGACGGCGATCCGGAGCTGTCCGAAGGTAAGCGCCTGTTGCCGGCCTCTTTCGGCACAAGCCCCCGCTCCGGATCGCACCGCGGCCGGCAGGATGCTCTCTGCCGGCGAAGGTGCCGCTTCTCCGGCAAGGAAGCCTCTCCCGCTTCTCCAGCACACGGAGAGCGTGCTAGCTGCTGAAACGTGAAGAAAGAAGCTGCAGAAGACTGGCACTGAGCGTGCAGCTTTCCAGCGGAGAGAAAAAGCTACTTTAACACTCTGCAAGCCTTTCAACTCCCAAAAACATGCACATGGAAGGAGCTGTGCAAAACCGATGCTGTGCTCGCTGCTGCTCCTCCTGAAGCTCTGGCTGCTAAATCTGAGGCTTTCCTTCCAATTTCAAGCTGCAAAGCACTTGCTGAATTCCAGGGAAAGTCCGGGAGGCATTTGCTGTGCTGGCACACTTTCTCCTTCCTAGACAGAGTGGAAAAGCTTTTCCCTGCCGTGTAGGCGACAAGAGACGCATTAGACGGCGATCCGGAGCTGTCCGAAGGTAAGCGCCTGTTGCCGGCCTCTTTCGGCACAAGCCCCGCTCCGGAGCGCACCCCGGCCGGCAGGATGCTCTCTGCCGGCGAAGGTGCCGCTTCTCCGGCAAGGAAGCCTCTGCCGCTTCTCCAGCACACGGAGAGCATGCTAGCTGCTGAAACGTGAAGAAAGAAGCTGCAGAAGACTGGCACTGAGCGTGCAGCTTTCCAGCGGAGAGAAAAAGCTACTTTAACACTCTGCAAGCCTTTCCACTCCCAAAAACATGCACATGGAAGGAGCTGCTGCAAAACCGATGCTGTGCTCGCTGCTGCTCCTCCTGAAGCTCTGGCTGCTAAATCTGAGGCTTTCCTTCCAATTTCAAGCTGCAAAGCACTTGCTGAATTCCAGGGAAAGCCCGGGAGGCATTTGCTGTGCTGGCACACTTTCTCCTTCCTAGACAGAGTGGAAAAGCTTTTCCCTGCCGTGTAGGCGACAAGAGACGCATTAGACGGATATCCGGAGCTGACCGAAGGTAAGCGCCTGTTGCCGGCCTCTTTCGGCACAAGCCCCACTCCGGAGCGCACCGCGGCCGGCAGGATGCTCTCTGCCGGCGAAGGTGCCGCTTCTCCGGCAAGGAAGCCTCTCCCGCTTCTCCAGCACACGGAGAGCGTGCTAGCTGCTGAAACGTGAAGAAAGAAGCTGCAGAACACTGGCACTGAGCGTGCAGCTTTCCAGCGGAGAGAAAAAGCTACTTTAACACTCTGCAAGCCTTTCAACTCCCAAAAACATGCACAAGAAGGAGCTGCTGCAAAACTGATGCTGTGCTCGCTGCTGCTCCTCCTGAAGCTCTGGCTGCTAAATCTGAGGCTTTCCTTCCAATTTCAAGCGGCAAAGCACTTGCTGAATTCCAGGGAAAGTCCGGGAAGCATTTGCTGTGCTGGCACACTTTCTCCTTCCTAGACAGAGTGGAAAAGCTTTTCCCTGCCGTGTAGGCGACAAGAGACGCATTAGACGGATATCCAGAGCTTACCGAAGGTAAGCGCCTGTTCCCGGCCTCTTTCGGCACAAGCCCCACTCCGGAGCGCACCGCGGCCGGCAGGATGCTCTCTGCCGGCGAAGGTGCCGCTTCTCCGGCAAGGAAGCCTCTGCCGCTTCTCCAGCACACGGAGAGCGTGCTAGCTGCTGAAACGTGAAGAAAGAAGCTGCAGAACACTGGCACTGAGCGTGCAGCTTTCCAGCGGAGAGAAAAAGCTACTTGAACACTCTGCAAGCCTTTCCACTCCCAAAAACATGCACATGGAAGGAGCTGCTGCAAAACCGATGCTGTGCTCGCTGCTGCTCCTCCTGAAGCTCTGGCTGCTAAATCTGAGGCTTTCCTTCCAATTTCAAGCTGCAAAGCACTTGCTGAATTCCAGGGAAAGTCCGGGAGGCATTTGCTGTGCTGGCACACTTTCTCCTTCCTAGACAGAGTGGAAAAGCTTTTCCCTGCCGTGTAGGCGACAAGAGACGCATTAGACGGCGATCCGGAGCTGTCCGAAGGTAAGCGCCTGTTGCCGGCCTCTTTCGGCACAAGCCCCCGCTCCGGAGCGCACCGCGGCCGGCAGGATGCTCTCTGCCGGCGAAGGTGCCGCTTCTCCGGCAAGGAAGCCTCTGCCGCTTCTCCAGCACACGGAGAGCGTGCTAGCTGCTGAAACGTGAAGAAAGAAGCTGCAGAACACTGGCACTGAGCGTGCAGCTTTCCAGCGGAGAGAAAAAGCTACTTGAACACTCTGCAAGCCTTTCCACTCCCAAAAACATGCACATGGAAGGAGCTGCTGCAAAACCGATGCTGTGCTCGCTGCTGCTCCTCCTGAAGCTCTGGCTGCTAAATCTGAGGCTTTCCTTCCAATTTCAAGCTGCAAAGCACTTGCTGAATTCCAGGGAAAGTCCGGGAGGCATTTGCTGTGCTGGCACACTTTCTCCTTCCTAGACAGAGTGGAAAAGCTTTTCCCTGCCGTGTAGGCGACAAGAGACGCATTAGACGGCGATCCGGAGCTGTCCGAAGGTAAGCGCCTGTTGCCGGCCTCTTTCGGCACAAGCCCCCGCTCCGGAGCGCACCGCGGCCGGCAGGATGCTCTCTGCCGGCGAAGGTGCCGCTTCTCCGGCAAGGAAGCCTCTGCCGCTTCTCCAGCACACGGAGAGCGTGCTAGCTGCTGAAACGTGAAGAAAGAAGCTGCAGAACACTGGCACTGAGCGTGCAGCTTTCCAGCGGAGAGAAAAAGCTACTTTAACACTCTGCAAGCCTTTCCACTCCCAAAAACATGCACATGGAAGGAGCTGCTGCAAAAGCGATGCTGTGCTCGCTGCTGCTCCTCCTGAAGCTCTGGCTGCTAAATCTGAGGCTTTCCTTCCAATTTCAAGCTGCAAAGCACTTGCTGAATTGCAGGGAAAGTCCGGGAGGCATTTGCTGTGCTGGCACACTTTCTCCTTCCTAGACAGAGTGGAAAAGCTTTTCCCTGCCGTGTAGGCGACAAGAGACGCATTAGACGGCGATCCGGAGCTGTCCGAAGGTAAGCGCCTGTTGCCGGCCTCTTTCGGCACAAGCCCCCGCTCCGGAGCGCACCGCGGCCGGCAGGATGCTCTCTGCCGGCGAAGGTGCCGCTTCTCCGGCAAGGAAGCTACTGCCGCTTCTCCAGCACACGGAGAGCGTGCTAGCTGCTGAAACGTGAAGAAAGAAGCTGCAGAACACTGGCACTCAGCGTGCAGCTTTCCAGCGGAGAGAAAAAGCTACTTTAACACTCTGCAAGCCTTTCCACTCCCAAAAACATGCACATGGAAGGAGCTGCTGCAAAAGCGATGCTGTGCTCGCTGCTGCTCCTCCTGAAGCTCTGGCTGCTAAATCTGAGGCTTTCCTTCCAATTTCAAGCTGCAAAGCACTTGCTGAATTCCAGGGAAAGTCCGGGAGGCATTTGCTGTGCTGGCACACTTTCTCCTTCCTAGACAGAGTGGAAAAGCTTTTCCCTGCCGTGTAGGCGACAAGAGACGCATTAGACGGCGATCCGGAGCTGTCCGAAGGTAAGCGCCTGTTGCCGGCCTCTTTCGGCACAAGCCCCCGCTCCGGAGCGCACCGCGGCCGGCAGGATGCTCTCTGCCGGCGAAGGTGCCGCTTCTCCGGCAAGGAAGCCTCTGCCGCTTCTCCAGCACACGGAGAGCGTGCTAGCTGCTGAAACGTGAAGAAAGAAGCTGCAGAACACTGGCACTGAGCGTGCAGCTTTCCAGCGGAGAGAAAAAGCTACTTTAACACTCTGCAAGCCTTTCCACTCCCAAAAACATGCACATGGAAGGAGCTGCTGCAAAACCGATGCTGTGCTCGCTGCTGCTCCTCCTGAAGCTCTGGCTGCTAAATCTGAGGCTTTCCTTCCAATTTCAAGCTGCAAAGCACTTGCTGAATTCCAGGGAAAGTCCGGGAGGCATTTGCTGTGCTGGCACACTTTCTCCTTCCTAGACAGAGTGGAAAAGCTTTTCCCTGCCGTGTAGGCGACAAGAGACGCATTAGACGGCGATCCGGAGCTGTCCGAAGGTAAGCGCCTGTTGCCGGCCTCTTTCGGCACAAGCCCCCGCTCCGGAGCGCACCGCGGCCGGCAGGATGCTCTCTGCCGGCGAAGGTGCCGCTTCTCCGGCAAGGAAGCTACTGCCGCTTCTCCAGCACACGGAGAGCGTGCTAGCTGCTGAAACGTGAAGAAAGAAGCTGCAGAACACTGGCACTGAGCGTGCAGCTTTCCAGCGGAGAGAAAAAGCTACTTTAACACTCTGCAAGCCTTTCCACTCCCAAAAACATGCACATGGAAGGAGCTGCTGCAAAACCGATGCTGTGCTCGCTGCTGCTCCTCCTGAAGCTCTGGCTGCTAAATCTGAGGCTTTCCTTCCAATTTCAAGCTGCAAAGCACTTGCTGAATTGCAGGGAAAGTCCGGGAGGCATTTGCTGTGCTGGCACACTTTCTCCCTCCTAGACAGAGTGGAAAAGCTTTTCCCTGCCGTGTAGGCGACAAGAGACGCATTAGACGGCGATCCGGAGCTGTCCGAAGGTAAGCGCCTGTTGCCGGCCTCTTTCGGCACAAGCCCCCGTTCCGGAGCGCACCGCGGCCGGCAAGATGCTCTCTGCCGGCGAAGGTGCCGCTTCTCCGGCAAGGAAGGCTCTCCCGCTTCTCCAGCACACGGAGAGCGTGCTAGCTGCTGAAACGTGAAGAAAGAAGCTGCAGAAGACTGGCACTGAGCGTGCAGCTTTCCAGCGGAGAGAAAAAGCTACTTTAACACTCTGCAAGCCTTTCCACTCCCAAAAACATGCACATGGAAGGAGCTGCTGCAAAACCGATGCTGTGCTCGCTGCTGCTCCTCCTGAAGCTCTGGCTGCTAAATCTGAGGCTTTCCTTCCAATTTCAAGCTGCAAAGCACTTGCTGAATTCCAGGGAAAGTCCGGGAGGCATTTGCTGTGCTGGCACACTTTCTCCTTCCTAGACAGAGTGGAAAAGCTTTTCCCTGCCGTGTAGGCGACAAGAGACGCATTAGACGGCGATCCGGAGCTGTCCGAAGGTAAGCGCCTGTTGCCGGCCTCTTTCGGCACAAGCCCCCGCTCCGGAGCGCACCGCGGCCGGCAGGATGCTCTCTGCCGGCGAAGGTGCCGCTTCTCCGGCAAGGAAGCTACTGCCGCTTCTCCAGCACACGGAGAGCGTGCTAGCTGCTGAAACGTGAAGAAAGAAGCTGCAGAACACTGGCACTCAGCGTGCAGCTTTCCAGCGGAGAGAAAAAGCTACTTTAACACTCTGCAAGCCTTTCCACTCCCAAAAACATGCACATGGAAGGAGCTGCTGCAAAAGCGATGCTGTGCTCGCTGCTGCTCCTCCTGAAGCTCTGGCTGCTAAATCTGAGGCTTTCCTTCCAATTTCAAGCTGCAAAGCACTTGCTGAATTCCAGGGAAAGTCCGGGAGGCATTTGCTGTGCTGGCACACTTTCTCCTTCCTAGACAGAGTGGAAAAGCTTTTCCCTGCCGTGTAGGCGACAAGAGACGCATTAGACGGCGATCCGGAGCTGTCCGAAGGTAAGCGCCTGTTGCCGGCCTCTTTCGGCACAAGCCCCCGCTCCGGAGCGCACCGCGGCCGGCAGGATGCTCTCTGCCGGCGAAGGTGCCGCTTCTCCGGCAAGGAAGCCTCTGCCGCTTCTCCAGCACACGGAGAGCGTGCTAGCTGCTGAAACGTGAAGAAAGAAGCTGCAGAAGACTGGCACTGAGCGTGCAGCTTTCCAGCGGAGAGAAAAAGCTACTTTAACACTCTGCAAGCCTTTCCACTCCCAAAAACATGCACATGGAAGGAGCTGCTGCAAAACCGATGCTGTGCTCGCTGCTGCTCCTCCTGAAGCTCTGGCTGCTAAATCTGAGGCTTTCCTTCCAATTTCAAGCTGCAAAGCACTTGCTGAATTCCAGGGAAAGTCCGGGAGGCATTTGCTGTGCTGGCACACTTTCTCCTTCCTAGACAGAGTGGAAAAGCTTTTCCCTGCCGTGTAGGCGACAAGAGACGCATTAGACGGCGATCCGGAGCTGTCCGAAGGTAAGCGCCTGTTGCCGGCCTCTTTCGGCACAAGCCCCCGCTCCGGAGCGCACCGCGGCCGGCAGGATGCTCTCTGCCGGCGAAGGTGCCGCTTCTCCGGCAAGGAAGCTACTGCCGCTTCTCCAGCACACGGAGAGCGTGCTAGCTGCTGAAACGTGAAGAAAGAAGCTGCAGAAGACTGGCACTGAGCGTGCAGCTTTCCAGCGGAGAGAAAAAGCTACTTTAACACTCTGCAAGCCTTTCCACTCCCAAAAACATGCACATGGAAGGAGCTGCTGCAAAACCGATGCTGTGCTCGCTGCTGCTCCTCCTGAAGCTCTGGCTGCTAAATCTGAGGCTTTCCTTCCAATTTCAAGCTGCAAAGCACTTGCTGAATTCCAGGGAAAGTCCGGGAGGCATTTGCTGTGCTGGCACACTTTCTCCTTCCTAGACAGAGTGGAAAAGCTTTTCCCTGCCGTGTAGGCGACAAGAGACGCATTAGACGGCGATCCGGAGCTGTCCGAAGGTAAGCGCCTGTTGCCGGCCTCTTTCGGCACAAGCCCCCGCTCCGGAGCGCACCGCGGCCGGCAGGATGCTCTCTGCCGGCGAAGGTGCCGCTTCTCCGGCAAGGAAGCCTCTGCCGCTTCTCCAGCACACGGAGAGCGTGCTAGCTGCTGAAACGTGAAGAAAGAAGCTGCAGAAGACTGGCACTGAGCGTGCAGCTTTCCAGCGGAGAGAAAAAGCTACTTTAACACTCTGCAAGCCTTTCCACTCCCAAAAACATGCACATGGAAGGAGCTGCTGCAAAAGCGATGCTGTGCTCGCTGCTGCTCCTCCTGAAGCTCTGGCTGCTAAATCTGAGGCTTTCCTTCCAATTTCAAGCTGCAAAGCACTTGCTGAATTCCAGGGAAAGTCCGGGAGGCATTTGCTGTGCTGGCACACTTTCTCCTTCCTAGACAGAGTGGAAAAGCTTTTCCCTGCCGTGTAGGCGACAAGAGACGCATTAGACGGCGATCCGGAGCTGTCCGAAGGTAAGCGCCTGTTGCCGGCCTCTTTCGGCACAAGCCCCCGCTCCGGAGCGCACCGCGGCCGGCAGGATGCTCTCTGCCGGCGAAGGTGCCGCTTCTCCGGCAAGGAAGCCTCTGCCGCTTCTCCAGCACACGGAGAGCGTGCTAGCTGCTGAAACGTGAAGAAAGAAGCTGCAGAAGACTGGCACTGAGCGTGCAGCTTTCCAGCGGAGAGAAAAAGCTACTTTAACACTCTGCAAGCCTTTCCACTCCCAAAAACATGCACATGGAAGGAGCTGCTGCAAAACCGATGCTGTGCTCGCTGCTGCTCCTCCTGAAGCTCTGGCTGCTAAATCTGAGGCTTTCCTTCCAATTTCAAGCTGCAAAGCACTTGCTGAATTCCAGGGAAAGTCCGGGAGGCATTTGCTGTGCTGGCACACTTTCTCCTTCCTAGACAGAGTGGAAAAGCTTTTCCCTGCCGTGTAGGCGACAAGAGACGCATTAGACGGCGATCCGGAGCTGTCCGAAGGTAAGCGCCTGTTGCCGGCCTCTTTCGGCACAAGCCCCCGCTCCGGAGCGCACCGCGGCCGGCAGGATGCTCTCTGCCGGCGAAGGTGCCGCTTCTCCGGCAAGGAAGCCTCTGCCGCTTCTCCATCACACGGAGAGCGTGCTAGCTGCTGAAACGTGAAGAAAGAAGCTGCAGAACACTGGCACTGAGCGTGCAGCTTTCCAGCGGAGAGAAAAAGCTACTTTAACACTCTGCAAGCCTTTCCACTCCCAAAAACATGCACATGGAAGGAGCTGCTGCAAAAGCGATGCTGTGCTCGCTGCTGCTCCTCCTGAAGCTCTGGCTGCTAAATCTGAGGCTTTCCTTCCAATTTCAAGCTGCAAAGCACTTGCTGAATTGCAGGGAAAGTCCGGGAGGCATTTGCTGTGCTGGCACACTTTCTCCTTCCTAGACAGAGTGGAAAAGCTTTTCCCTGCCGTGTAGGCGACAAGAGACGCATTAGACGGCGATCCGGAGCTGTCCGAAGGTAAGCGCCTGTTGCCGGCCTCTTTCGGCACAAGCCCCCGCTCCGGAGCGCACCGCGGCCGGCAGGATGCTCTCTGCCGGCGAAGGTGCCGCTTCTCCGGCAAGGAAGCCTCTGCCGCTTCTCCAGCACACGGAGAGCGTGCTAGCTGCTGAAACGGGAAGAAAGAAGCTGCAGAACACTGGCACTGAGCGTGCAGCTTTCCAGCGGAGAGAAAAAGCTACTTTAACACTCTGCAAGCCTTTCCACTCCCAAAAACATGCACATGGAAGGAGCTGCTGCAAAAGCGATGCTGTGCTCGCTGCTGCTCCTCCTGAAGCTCTGGCTGCTAAATCTGAGGCTTTCCTTCCAATTTCAAGCTGCAAAGCACTTGCTGAATTCCAGGGAAAGTCCGGGAGGCATTTGCTGTGCTGGCACACTTTCTCCTTCCTAGACAGAGTGGAAAAGCTTTTCCCTGCCGTGTAGGCGACAAGAGACGCATTAGACGGCGATCCGGAGCTGTCCGAAGGTAAGCGCCTGTTGCCGGCCTCTTTCGGCACAAGCCCCCGCTCCGGAGCGCACCGCGGCCGGCAGGATGCTCTCAGCCGGCGAAGGTGCCGCTTCTCCGGCAAGGAAGCCTCTGCCGCTTCTCCAGCACACGGAGAGCGTGCTAGCTGCTGAAACGTGAAGAAAGAAGCTGCAGAACACTGGCACTGAGCGTGCAGCTTTCCAGCGGAGAGAAAAAGCTACTTTAACACTCTGCAAGCCTTTCCACTCCCAAAAACATGCACAAGGAAGGAGCTGCTGCAAAACCGATGCTGTGCTCGCTGCTGCTCCTCCTGAAGCTCTGGCTGCTAAATCTGAGGCTTTCCTTCCAATTTCAAGCTGCAAAGCACTTGCTGAATTCCAGGGAAAGTCCGGGAGGCATTTGCTGTGCTGGCACACTTTCTCCTTCCTAGACAGAGTGGAAAAGCTTTTCCCTGCCGTGTAGGCGACAAGAGACGCATTAGACGGCGATCCGGAGCTGTCCGAAGGTAAGCGCCTGTTGCCGGCCTCTTTCGGCACAAGCCCCCGCTCCGGAGCGCACCGCGGCCGGCAGGATGCTCTCTGCCGGCGAAGGTGCCGCTTCTCCGGCAAGGAAGCCT
Organism: Fringilla coelebs; assembly: GCF_963513975.1. Lineage (NCBI taxonomy): Eukaryota > Metazoa > Chordata > Aves > Passeriformes > Fringillidae > Fringilla > Fringilla coelebs. The sequence goes on along the minus strand of NW_028167461.1, from coordinate 194,768 downwards.
CTGCCGCTTCTCCAGCACACGGAGAGCGTGCTAGCTGCTGAAACGTGAAGAAAGAAGCTGCAGAACACTGGCACTGAGCGTGCAGCTTTCCAGCGGAGAGAAAAAGCTACTTGAACACTCTGCAAGCCTTTCCACTCCCAAAAACATGCACATGGAAGGAGCTGCTGCAAAACCGATGCTGTGCTCGCTGCTGCTCCTCCTGAAGCTCTGGCTGCTAAATCTGAGGCTTTCCTTCCAATTTCAAGCTGCAAAGCACTTGCTGAATTCCAGGGAAAGTCCGGGAGGCATTTGCTGTGCTGGCACACTTTCTCCTTCCTAGACAGAGTGGAAAAGCTTTTCCCTGCCGTGTAGGCGACAAGAGACGCATTAGACGGCGATCCGGAGCTGTCCGAAGGTAAGCGCCTGTTGCCGGCCTCTTTCGGCACAAGCCCCCGCTCCGGAGCGCACCGCGGCCGGCAGGATGCTCTCTGCCGGCGAAGGTGCCGCTTCTCCGGCAAGGAAGCCTCTGCCGCTTCTCCAGCACACGGAGAGCGTGCTAGCTGCTGAAACGTGAAGAAAGAAGCTGCAGAACACTGGCACTGAGCGTGCAGCTTTCCAGCGGAGAGAAAAAGCTACTTTAACACTCTGCAAGCCTTTCCACTCCCAAAAACATGCACATGGAAGGAGCTGCTGCAAAACCGATGCTGTGCTCGCTGCTGCTCCTCCTGAAGCTCTGGCTGCTAAATCTGAGGCTTTCCTTCCAATTTCAAGCTGCAAAGCACTTGCTGAATTCCAGGGAAAGTCCGGGAGGCATTTGCTGTGCTGGCACACTTTCTCCTTCCTAGACAGAGTGGAAAAGCTTTTCCCTGCCGTGTAGGCGACAAGAGACGCATTAGACGGCGATCCGGAGCTGTCCGAAGGTAAGCGCCTGTTGCCGGCCTCTTTCGGCACAAGCCCCCGCTCCGGAGCGCACCGCGGCCGGCAGGATGCTCTCTGCCGGCGAAGGTGCCGCTTCTCCGGCAAGGAAGCTACTGCCGCTTCTCCAGCACACGGAGAGCGTGCTAGCTGCTGAAACGTGAAGAAAGAAGCTGCAGAACACTGGCACTCAGCGTGCAGCTTTCCAGCGGAGAGAAAAAGCTACTTTAACACTCTGCAAGCCTTTCCACTCCCAAAAACATGCACATGGAAGGAGCTGCTGCAAAACCGATGCTGTGCTCGCTGCTGCTCCTCCTGAAGCTCTGGCTGCTAAATCTGAGGCTTTCCTTCCAATTTCAAGCTGCAAAGCACTTGCTGAATTCCAGGGAAAGTCCGGGAGGCATTTGCTGTGCTGGCACACTTTCTCCTTCCTAGACAGAGTGGAAAAGCTTTTCCCTGCCGTGTAGGCGACAAGAGACGCATTAGACGGCGATCCGGAGCTGTCCGAAGGTAAGCGCCTGTTGCCGGCCTCTTTCGGCACAAGCCCCCGCTCCGGAGCGCACCGCGGCCGGCAGGATGCTCTCTGCCGGCGAAGGTGCCGCTTCTCCGGCAAGGAAGCCTCTGCCGCTTCTCCAGCACACGGAGAGCGTGCTAGCTGCTGAAACGTGAAGAAAGAAGCTGCAGAACACTGGCACTGAGCGTGCAGCTTTCCAGCGGAGAGAAAAAGCTACTTTAACACTCTGCAAGCCTTTCCACTCCCAAAAACATGCACATGGAAGGAGCTGCTGCAAAAGCGATGCTGTGCTCGCTGCTGCTCCTCCTGAAGCTCTGGCTGCTAAATCTGAGGCTTTCCTTCCAATTTCAAGCTGCAAAGCACTTGCTGAATTGCAGGGAAAGTCCGGGAGGCATTTGCTGTGCTGGCACACTTTCTCCTTCCTAGACAGAGTGGAAAAGCTTTTCCCTGCCGTGTAGGCGACAAGAGACGCATTAGACGGCGATCCGGAGCTGTCCGAAGGTAAGCGCCTGTTGCCGGCCTCTTTCGGCACAAGCCCCCGCTCCGGAGCGCACCGCGGCCGGCAGGATGCTCTCTGCCGGCGAAGGTGCCGCTTCTCCGGCAAGGAAGCTACTGCCGCTTCTCCAGCACACGGAGAGCGTGCTAGCTGCTGAAACGTGAAGAAAGAAGCTGCAGAACACTGGCACTCAGCGTGCAGCTTTCCAGCGGAGAGAAAAAGCTACTTTAACACTCTGCAAGCCTTTCCACTCCCAAAAACATGCACATGGAAGGAGCTGCTGCAAAAGCGATGCTGTGCTCGCTGCTGCTCCTCCTGAAGCTCTGGCTGCTAAATCTGAGGCTTTCCTTCCAATTTCAAGCTGCAAAGCACTTGCTGAATTCCAGGGAAAGTCCGGGAGGCATTTGCTGTGCTGGCACACTTTCTCCTTCCTAGACAGAGTGGAAAAGCTTTTCCCTGCCGTGTAGGCGACAAGAGACGCATTAGACGGCGATCCGGAGCTGTCCGAAGGTAAGCGCCTGTTGCCGGCCTCTTTCGGCACAAGCCCCCGCTCCGGAGCGCACCGCGGCCGGCAGGATGCTCTCTGCCGGCGAAGGTGCCGCTTCTCCGGCAAGGAAGCCTCTGCCGCTTCTCCAGCACACGGAGAGCGTGCTAGCTGCTGAAACGTGAAGAAAGAAGCTGCAGAACACTGGCACTGAGCGTGCAGCTTTCCAGCGGAGAGAAAAAGCTACTTTAACACTCTGCAAGCCTTTCCACTCCCAAAAACATGCACATGGAAGGAGCTGCTGCAAAACCGATGCTGTGCTCGCTGCTGCTCCTCCTGAAGCTCTGGCTGCTAAATCTGAGGCTTTCCTTCCAATTTCAAGCTGCAAAGCACTTGCTGAATTCCAGGGAAAGTCCGGGAGGCATTTGCTGTGCTGGCACACTTTCTCCTTCCTAGACAGAGTGGAAAAGCTTTTCCCTGCCGTGTAGGCGACAAGAGACGCATTAGACGGCGATCCGGAGCTGTCCGAAGGTAAGCGCCTGTTGCCGGCCTCTTTCGGCACAAGCCCCCGCTCCGGAGCGCACCGCGGCCGGCAGGATGCTCTCTGCCGGCGAAGGTGCCGCTTCTCCGGCAAGGAAGCCTCTGCCGCTTCTCCAGCACACGGAGAGCGTGCTAGCTGCTGAAACGTGAAGAAAGAAGCTGCAGAACACTGGCACTGAGCGTGCAGCTTTCCAGCGGAGAGAAAAAGCTACTTTAACACTCTGCAAGCCTTTCCACTCCCAAAAACATGCACATGGAAGGAGCTGCTGCAAAACCGATGCTGTGCTCGCTGCTGCTCCTCCTGAAGCTCTGGCTGCTAAATCTGAGGCTTTCCTTCCAATTTCAAGCTGCAAAGCACTTGCTGAATTGCAGGGAAAGTCCGGGAGGCATTTGCTGTGCTGGCACACTTTCTCCTTCCTAGACAGAGTGGAAAAGCTTTTCCCTGCCGTGTAGGCGACAAGAGACGCATTAGACGGCGATCCGGAGCTGTCCGAAGGTAAGCGCCTGTTGCCGGCCTCTTTCGGCACAAGCCCCCGCTCCGGAGCGCACCGCGGCCGGCAGGATGCTCTCTGCCGGCGAAGGTGCCGCTTCTCCGGCAAGGAAGCTACTGCCGCTTCTCCAGCACACGGAGAGCGTGCTAGCTGCTGAAACGTGAAGAAAGAAGCTGCAGAACACTGGCACTGAGCGTGCAGCTTTCCAGCGGAGAGAAAAAGCTACTTTAACACTCTGCAAGCCTTTCCACTCCCAAAAACATGCACATGGAAGGAGCTGCTGCAAAACCGATGCTGTGCTCGCTGCTGCTCCTCCTGAAGCTCTGGCTGCTAAATCTGAGGCTTTCCTTCCAATTTCAAGCTGCAAAGCACTTGCTGAATTGCAGGGAAAGTCCGGGAGGCATTTGCTGTGCTGGCACACTTTCTCCCTCCTAGACAGAGTGGAAAAGCTTTTCCCTGCCGTGTAGGCGACAAGAGACGCATTAGACGGCGATCCGGAGCTGTCCGAAGGTAAGCGCCTGTTGCCGGCCTCTTTCGGCACAAGCCCCCGTTCCGGAGCGCACCGCGGCCGGCAAGATGCTCTCTGCCGGCGAAGGTGCCGCTTCTCCGGCAAGGAAGGCTCTCCCGCTTCTCCAGCACACGGAGAGCGTGCTAGCTGCTGAAACGTGAAGAAAGAAGCTGCAGAAGACTGGCACTGAGCGTGCAGCTTTCCAGCGGAGAGAAAAAGCTACTTTAACACTCTGCAAGCCTTTCCACTCCCAAAAACATGCACATGGAAGGAGCTGCTGCAAAACCGATGCTGTGCTCGCTGCTGCTCCTCCTGAAGCTCTGGCTGCTAAATCTGAGGCTTTCCTTCCAATTTCAAGCTGCAAAGCACTTGCTGAATTCCAGGGAAAGTCCGGGAGGCATTTGCTGTGCTGGCACACTTTCTCCTTCCTAGACAGAGTGGAAAAGCTTTTCCCTGCCGTGTAGGCGACAAGAGACGCATTAGACGGCGATCCGGAGCTGTCCGAAGGTAAGCGCCTGTTGCCGGCCTCTTTCGGCACAAGCCCCCGCTCCGGAGCGCACCGCGGCCGGCAGGATGCTCTCTGCCGGCGAAGGTGCCGCTTCTCCGGCAAGGAAGCTACTGCCGCTTCTCCAGCACACGGAGAGCGTGCTAGCTGCTGAAACGTGAAGAAAGAAGCTGCAGAACACTGGCACTCAGCGTGCAGCTTTCCAGCGGAGAGAAAAAGCTACTTTAACACTCTGCAAGCCTTTCCACTCCCAAAAACATGCACATGGAAGGAGCTGCTGCAAAAGCGATGCTGTGCTCGCTGCTGCTCCTCCTGAAGCTCTGGCTGCTAAATCTGAGGCTTTCCTTCCAATTTCAAGCTGCAAAGCACTTGCTGAATTCCAGGGAAAGTCCGGGAGGCATTTGCTGTGCTGGCACACTTTCTCCTTCCTAGACAGAGTGGAAAAGCTTTTCCCTGCCGTGTAGGCGACAAGAGACGCATTAGACGGCGATCCGGAGCTGTCCGAAGGTAAGCGCCTGTTGCCGGCCTCTTTCGGCACAAGCCCCCGCTCCGGAGCGCACCGCGGCCGGCAGGATGCTCTCTGCCGGCGAAGGTGCCGCTTCTCCGGCAAGGAAGCCTCTGCCGCTTCTCCAGCACACGGAGAGCGTGCTAGCTGCTGAAACGTGAAGAAAGAAGCTGCAGAAGACTGGCACTGAGCGTGCAGCTTTCCAGCGGAGAGAAAAAGCTACTTTAACACTCTGCAAGCCTTTCCACTCCCAAAAACATGCACATGGAAGGAGCTGCTGCAAAACCGATGCTGTGCTCGCTGCTGCTCCTCCTGAAGCTCTGGCTGCTAAATCTGAGGCTTTCCTTCCAATTTCAAGCTGCAAAGCACTTGCTGAATTCCAGGGAAAGTCCGGGAGGCATTTGCTGTGCTGGCACACTTTCTCCTTCCTAGACAGAGTGGAAAAGCTTTTCCCTGCCGTGTAGGCGACAAGAGACGCATTAGACGGCGATCCGGAGCTGTCCGAAGGTAAGCGCCTGTTGCCGGCCTCTTTCGGCACAAGCCCCCGCTCCGGAGCGCACCGCGGCCGGCAGGATGCTCTCTGCCGGCGAAGGTGCCGCTTCTCCGGCAAGGAAGCTACTGCCGCTTCTCCAGCACACGGAGAGCGTGCTAGCTGCTGAAACGTGAAGAAAGAAGCTGCAGAACACTGGCACTGAGCGTGCAGCTTTCCAGCGGAGAGAAAAAGCTACTTTAACACTCTGCAAGCCTTTCCACTCCCAAAAACATGCACATGGAAGGAGCTGCTGCAAAACCGATGCTGTGCTCGCTGCTGCTCCTCCTGAAGCTCTGGCTGCTAAATCTGAGGCTTTCCTTCCAATTTCAAGCTGCAAAGCACTTGCTGAATTCCAGGGAAAGTCCGGGAGGCATTTGCTGTGCTGGCACACTTTCTCCTTCCTAGACAGAGTGGAAAAGCTTTTCCCTGCCGTGTAGGCGACAAGAGACGCATTAGACGGCGATCCGGAGCTGTCCGAAGGTAAGCGCCTGTTGCCGGCCTCTTTCGGCACAAGCCCCCGCTCCGGAGCGCACCGCGGCCGGCAGGATGCTCTCTGCCGGCGAAGGTGCCGCTTCTCCGGCAAGGAAGCCTCTGCCGCTTCTCCAGCACACGGAGAGCGTGCTAGCTGCTGAAACGTGAAGAAAGAAGCTGCAGAAGACTGGCACTGAGCGTGCAGCTTTCCAGCGGAGAGAAAAAGCTACTTTAACACTCTGCAAGCCTTTCCACTCCCAAAAACATGCACATGGAAGGAGCTGCTGCAAAAGCGATGCTGTGCTCGCTGCTGCTCCTCCTGAAGCTCTGGCTGCTAAATCTGAGGCTTTCCTTCCAATTTCAAGCTGCAAAGCACTTGCTGAATTGCAGGGAAAGTCCGGGAGGCATTTGCTGTGCTGGCACACTTTCTCCTTCCTAGACAGAGTGGAAAAGCTTTTCCCTGCCGTGTAGGCGACAAGAGACGCATTAGACGGCGATCCGGAGCTGTCCGAAGGTAAGCGCCTGTTGCCGGCCTCTTTCGGCACAAGCCCCCGCTCCGGAGCGCACCGCGGCCGGCAGGATGCTCTCTGCCGGCGAAGGTGCCGCTTCTCCGGCAAGGAAGCCTCTGCCGCTTCTCCAGCACACGGAGAGCGTGCTAGCTGCTGAAACGTGAAGAAAGAAGCTGCAGAAGACTGGCACTGAGCGTGCAGCTTTCCAGCGGAGAGAAAAAGCTACTTTAACACTCTGCAAGCCTTTCCACTCCCAAAAACATGCACATGGAAGGAGCTGCTGCAAAACCGATGCTGTGCTCGCTGCTGCTCCTCCTGAAGCTCTGGCTGCTAAATCTGAGGCTTTCCTTCCAATTTCAAGCTGCAAAGCACTTGCTGAATTCCAGGGAAAGTCCGGGAGGCATTTGCTGTGCTGGCACACTTTCTCCTTCCTAGACAGAGTGGAAAAGCTTTTCCCTGCCGTGTAGGCGACAAGAGACGCATTAGACGGCGATCCGGAGCTGTCCGAAGGTAAGCGCCTGTTGCCGGCCTCTTTCGGCACAAGCCCCCGCTCCGGAGCGCACCGCGGCCGGCAGGATGCTCTCTGCCGGCGAAGGTGCCGCTTCTCCGGCAAGGAAGCTACTGCCGCTTCTCCAGCACACGGAGAGCGTGCTAGCTGCTGAAACGTGAAGAAAGAAGCTGCAGAACACTGGCACTCAGCGTGCAGCTTTCCAGCGGAGAGAAAAAGCTACTTTAACACTCTGCAAGCCTTTCCACTCCCAAAAACATGCACATGGAAGGAGCTGCTGCAAAAGCGATGCTGTGCTCGCTGCTGCTCCTCCTGAAGCTCTGGCTGCTAAATCTGAGGCTTTCCTTCCAATTTCAAGCTGCAAAGCACTTGCTGAATTCCAGGGAAAGTCCGGGAGGCATTTGCTGTGCTGGCACACTTTCTCCTTCCTAGACAGAGTGGAAAAGCTTTTCCCTGCCGTGTAGGCGACAAGAGACGCATTAGACGGCGATCCGGAGCTGTCCGAAGGTAAGCGCCTGTTGCCGGCCTCTTTCGGCACAAGCCCCCGCTCCGGAGCGCACCGCGGCCGGCAGGATGCTCTCTGCCGGCGAAGGTGCCGCTTCTCCGGCAAGGAAGCTACTGCCGCTTCTCCAGCACACGGAGAGCGTGCTAGCTGCTGAAACGTGAAGAAAGAAGCTGCAGAACACTGGCACTGAGCGTGCAGCTTTCCAGCGGAGAGAAAAAGCTACTTTAACACTCTGCAAGCCTTTCCACTCCCAAAAACATGCACATGGAAGGAGCTGCTGCAAAACCGATGCTGTGCTCGCTGCTGCTCCTCCTGAAGCTCTGGCTGCTAAATCTGAGGCTTTCCTTCCAATTTCAAGCTGCAAAGCACTTGCTGAATTCCAGGGAAAGTCCGGGAGGCATTTGCTGTGCTGGCACACTTTCTCCTTCCTAGACAGAGTGGAAAAGCTTTTCCCTGCCGTGTAGGCGACAAGAGACGCATTAGACGGCGATCCGGAGCTGTCCGAAGGTAAGCGCCTGTTGCCGGCCTCTTTCGGCACAAGCCCCCGCTCCGGAGCGCACCGCGGCCGGCAGGATGCTCTCTGCCGGCGAAGGTGCCGCTTCTCCGGCAAGGAAGGCTCTGCCGCTTCTCCAGCACACGGAGAGCGTGCTAGCTGCTGAAACGTGAAGAAAGAAGCTGCAGAAGACTGGCACTGAGCGTGCAGCTTTCCAGCGGAGAGAAAAAGCTACTTTAACACTCTGCAAGCCTTTCCACTCCCAAAAACATGCACATGGAAGGAGCTGCTGCAAAACCGATGCTGTGCTCGCTGCTGCTCCTCCTGAAGCTCTGGCTGCTAAATCTGAGGCTTTCCTTCCAATTTCAAGCTGCAAAGCACTTGCTGAATTCCAGGGAAAGTCCGGGAGGCATTTGCTGTGCTGGCACACTTTCTCCTTCCTAGACAGAGTGGAAAAGCTTTTCCCTGCCGTGTAGGCGACAAGAGACGCATTAGACGGCGATCCGGAGCTGTCCGAAGGTAAGCGCCTGTTGCCGGCCTCTTTCGGCACAAGCCCCCGCTCCGGAGCGCACCGCGGCCGGCAGGATGCTCTCTGCCGGCGAAGGTGCCGCTTCTCCGGCAAGGAAGCCTCTGCCGCTTCTCCATCACACGGAGAGCGTGCTAGCTGCTGAAACGTGAAGAAAGAAGCTGCAGAACACTGGCACTGAGCGTGCAGCTTTCCAGCGGAGAGAAAAAGCTACTTTAACACTCTGCAAGCCTTTCCACTCCCAAAAACATGCACATGGAAGGAGCTGCTGCAAAAGCGATGCTGTGCTCGCTGCTGCTCCTCCTGAAGCTCTGGCTGCTAAATCTGAGGCTTTCCTTCCAATTTCAAGCTGCAAAGCACTTGCTGAATTGCAGGGAAAGTCCGGGAGGCATTTGCTGTGCTGGCACACTTTCTCCTTCCTAGACAGAGTGGAAAAGCTTTTCCCTGCCGTGTAGGCGACAAGAGACGCATTAGACGGCGATCCGGAGCTGTCCGAAGGTAAGCGCCTGTTGCCGGCCTCTTTCGGCACAAGCCCCCGCTCCGGAGCGCACCGCGGCCGGCAGGATGCTCTCTGCCGGCGAAGGTGCCGCTTCTCCGGCAAGGAAGCCTCTGCCGCTTCTCCAGCACACGGAGAGCGTGCTAGCTGCTGAAACGGGAAGAAAGAAGCTGCAGAACACTGGCACTGAGCGTGCAGCTTTCCAGCGGAGAGAAAAAGCTACTTTAACACTCTGCAAGCCTTTCCACTCCCAAAAACATGCACATGGAAGGAGCTGCTGCAAAAGCGATGCTGTGCTCGCTGCTGCTCCTCCTGAAGCTCTGGCTGCTAAATCTGAGGCTTTCCTTCCAATTTCAAGCTGCAAAGCACTTGCTGAATTCCAGGGAAAGTCCGGGAGGCATTTGCTGTGCTGGCACACTTTCTCCTTCCTAGACAGAGTGGAAAAGCTTTTCCCTGCCGTGTAGGCGACAAGAGACGCATTAGACGGCGATCCGGAGCTGTCCGAAGGTAAGCGCCTGTTGCCGGCCTCTTTCGGCACAAGCCCCCGCTCCGGAGCGCACCGCGGCCGGCAGGATGCTCTCTGCCGGCGAAGGTGCCGCTTCTCCGGCAAGGAAGCCTCTGCCGCTTCTCCAGCACACGGAGAGCGTGCTAGCTGCTGAAACGTGAAGAAAGAAGCTGCAGAACACTGGCACTGAGCGTGCAGCTTTCCAGCGGAGAGAAAAAGCTACTTGAACACTCTGCAAGCCTTTCCACTCCCAAAAACATGCACAAGGAAGGAGCTGCTGCAAAACCGATGCTGTGCTCGCTGCTGCTCCTCCTGAAGCTCTGGCTGCTAAATCTGAGGCTTTCCTTCCAATTTCAAGCTGCAAAGCACTTGCTGAATTCCAGGGAAAGTCCGGGAGGCATTTGCTGTGCTGGCACACTTTCTCCTTCCTAGACAGAGTGGAAAAGCTTTTCCCTGCCGTGTAGGCGACAAGAGACGCATTAGACGGCGATCCGGAGCTGTCCGAAGGTAAGCGCCTGTTGCCGGCCTCTTTCGGCACAAGCCCCCGCTCCGGAGCGCACCGCGGCCGGCAGGATGCTCTCTGCCGGCGAAGGTGCCGCTTCTCCGGCAAGGAAGCCTCTGCCGCTTCTCCAGCACACGGAGAGCGTGCTAGCTGCTGAAACGGGAAGAAAGAAGCTGCAGAACACTGGCACTGAGCGTGCAGCTTTCCAGCGGAGAGAAAAAGCTACTTGAACACTCTGCAAGCCTTTCCACTCCCAAAAACATGCACATGGAAGGAGCTGCTGCAAAACCGATGCTGTGCTCGCTGCTGCTCCTCCTGAAGCTCTGGCTGCTAAATCTGAGGCTTTCCTTCCAATTTCAAGCTGCAAAGCACTTGCTGAATTCCAGGGAAAGTCCGGGAGGCATTTGCTGTGCTGGCACACTTTCTCCTTCCTAGACAGAGTGGAAAAGCTTTTCCCTGCCGTGTAGGCGACAAGAGACGCATTAGACGGCGATCCGGAGCTGTCCGAAGGTAAGCGCCTGTTGCCGGCCTCTTTCGGCACAAGCCCCCGCTCCGGAGCGCACCGCGGCCGGCAGGATGCTCTCTGCCGGCGAAGGTGCCGCTTCTCCGGCAAGGAAGCCTCTGCCGCTTCTCCAGCACACGGAGAGCGTGCTAGCTGCTGAAACGTGAAGAAAGAAGCTGCAGAACACTGGCACTGAGCGTGCAGCTTTCCAGCGGAGAGAAAAAGCTACTTTAACACTCTGCAAGCCTTTCCACTCCCAAAAACATGCACATGGAAGGAGCTGCTGCAAAACCGATGCTGTGCTCGCTGCTGCTCCTCCTGAAGCTCTGGCTGCTAAATCTGAGGCTTTCCTTCCAATTTCAAGCTGCAAAGCACTTGCTGAATTCCAGGGAAAGTCCGGGAGGCATTTGCTGTGCTGGCACACTTTCTCCCTCCTAGACAGAGTGGAAAAGCTTTTCCCTGCCGTGTAGGCGACAAGAGACGCATTAGACGGCGATCCGGAGCTGTCCGAAGGTAAGCGCCTGTTGCCGGCCTCTTTCGGCACAAGCCCCCGCTCCGGAGCGCACCGCGGCCGGCAGGATGCTCTCTGCCGGCGAAGGTGCCGCTTCTCCGGCAAGGAAGCCTCTGCCGCTTCTCCAGCACACGGAGAGCGTGCTAGCTGCTGAAACGTGAAGAAAGAAGCTGCAGAACACTGGCACTGAGCGTGCAGCTTTCCAGCGGAGAGAAAAAGCTACTTGAACACTCTGCAAGCCTTTCCACTCCCAAAAACATGCACATGGAAGGAGCTGCTGCAAAACCGATGCTGTGCTCGCTGCTGCTCCTCCTGAAGCTCTGGCTGCTAAATCTGAGGCTTTCCTTCCAATTTCAAGCTGCAAAGCACTTGCTGAATTCCAGGGAAAGTCCGGGAGGCATTTGCTGTGCTGGCACACTTTCTCCTTCCTAGACAGAGTGGAAAAGCTTTTCCCTGCCGTGTAGGCGACAAGAGACGCATTAGACGGCGATCCGGAGCTGTCCGAAGGTAAGCGCCTGTTGCCGGCCTCTTTCGGCACAAGCCCCCGCTCCGGAGCGCACCGCGGCCGGCAGGATGCTCTCTGCCGGCGAAGGTGCCGCTTCTCCGGCAAGGAAGCCTCTGCCGCTTCTCCAGCACACGGAGAGCGTGCTAGCTGCTGAAACGTGAAGAAAGAAGCTGCAGAACACTGGCACTGAGCGTGCAGCTTTCCAGCGGAGAGAAAAAGCTACTTTAACACTCTGCAAGCCTTTCCACTCCCAAAAACATGCACATGGAAGGAGCTGCTGCAAAACCGATGCTGTGCTCGCTGCTGCTCCTCCTGAAGCTCTGGCTGCTAAATCTGAGGCTTTCCTTCCAATTTCAAGCTGCAAAGCACTTGCTGAATTCCAGGGAAAGTCCGGGAGGCATTTGCTGTGCTGGCACACTTTCTCCCTCCTAGACAGAGTGGAAAAGCTTTTCCCTGCCGTGTAGGCGACAAGAGACGCATTAGACGGCGATCCGGAGCTGTCCGAAGGTAAGCGCCTGTTGCCGGCCTCTTTCGGCACAAGCCCCCGCTCCGGAGCGCACCGCGGCCGGCAGGATGCTCTCTGCCGGCGAAGGTGCCGCTTCTCCGGCAAGGAAGCCTCTGCCGCTTCTCCAGCACACGGAGAGCGTGCTAGCTGCTGAAACGTGAAGAAAGAAGCTGCAGAACACTGGCACTGAGCGTGCAGCTTTCCAGCGGAGAGAAAAAGCTACTTTAACACTCTGCAAGCCTTTCCACTCCCAAAAACATGCACATGGAAGGAGCTGCTGCAAAACCGATGCTGTGCTCGCTGCTGCTCCTCCTGAAGCTCTGGCTGCTAAATCTGAGGCTTTCCTTCCAATTTCAAGCTGCAAAGCACTTGCTGAATTCCAGGGAAAGTCCGGGAGGCATTTGCTGTGCTGGCACACTTTCTCATTCCTAGACAGAGTGGAAAAGCTTTTCCCTGCCGTGTAGGCGACAAGAGACGCATTAGACGGCGATCCGGAGCTGTCCGAAGGTAAGCGCCTGTTGCCGGCCTCTTTCGGCACAAGCCCCCGCTCCGGAGCGCACCGCGGCCGGCAGGATGCTCTCTGCCGGCGAAGGTGCCGCTTCTCCGGCAAGGAAGCCTCTGCCGCTTCTCCAGCACACGGAGAGCGTGCTAGCTGCTGAAACGTGAAGAAAGAAGCTGCAGAAGACTGGCACTGAGCGTGCAGCTTTCCAGCGGAGAGAAAAAGCTACTTTAACACTCTGCAAGCCTTTCCACTCCCAAAAACATGCACATGGAAGGAGCTGCTGCAAAACCGATGCTGTGCTCGCTGCTGCTCCTCCTGAAGCTCTGGCTGCTAAATCTGAGGCTTTCCTTCCAATTTCAAGCTGCAAAGCACTTGCTGAATTCCAGGGAAAGTCCGGGAGGCATTTGCTGTGCTGGCACACTTTCTCCTTCCTAGACAGAGTGGAAAAGCTTTTCCCTGCCGTGTAGGCGACAAGAGACGCATTAGACGGCGATCCGGAGCTGTCCGAAGGTAAGCGCCTGTTGCCGGCCTCTTTCGGCACAAGCCCCCGCTCCGGAGCGCACCGCGGCCGGCAGGATGCTCTCTGCCGGCGAAGGTGCCGCTTCTCCGGCAAGGAAGCCTCTGCCGCTTCTCCATCACACGGAGAGCGTGCTAGCTGCTGAAACGTGAAGAAAGAAGCTGCAGAACACTGGCACTGAGCGTGCAGCTTTCCAGCGGAGAGAAAAAGCTACTTTAACACTCTGCAAGCCTTTCCACTCCCAAAAACATGCACATGGAAGGAGCTGCTGCAAAAGCGATGCTGTGCTCGCTGCTGCTCCTCCTGAAGCTCTGGCTGCTAAATCTGAGGCTTTCCTTCCAATTTCAAGCTGCAAAGCACTTGCTGAATTCCAGGGAAAGTCCGGGAGGCATTTGCTGTGCTGGCACACTTTCTCCTTCCTAGACAGAGTGGAAAAGCTTTTCCCTGCCGTGTAGGCGACAAGAGACGCATTAGACGGCGATCCGGAGCTGTCCGAAGGTAAGCGCCTGTTGCCGGCCTCTTTCGGCACAAGCCCCCGCTCCGGAGCGCACCGCGGCCGGCAGGATGCTCTCTGCCGGCGAAGGTGCCGCTTCTCCGGCAAGGAAGCCTCTGCCGCTTCTCCAGCACACGGAGAGCGTGCTAGCTGCTGAAACGTGAAGAAAGAAGCTGCAGAACACTGGCACTGAGCGTGCAGCTTTCCAGCGGAGAGAAAAAGCTACTTTAACACTCTGCAAGCCTTTCCACTCCCAAAAACATGCACATGGAAGGAGCTGCTGCAAAAGCGATGCTGTGCTCGCTGCTGCTCCTCCTGAAGCTCTGGCTGCTAAATCTGAGGCTTTCCTTCCAATTTCAAGCTGCAAAGCACTTGCTGAATTCCAGGGAAAGTCCGGGAGGCATTTGCTGTGCTGGCACACTTTCTCCTTCCTAGACAGAGTGGAAAAGCTTTTCCCTGCCGTGTAGGCGACAAGAGACGCATTAGACGGCGATCCGGAGCTGTCCGAAGGTAAGCGCCTGTTGCCGGCCTCTTTCGGCACAAGCCCCCGCTCCGGAGCGCACCGCGGCCGGCAGGATGCTCTCTGCCGGCGAAGGTGCCGCTTCTCCGGCAAGGAAGCCTCTGCCGCTTCTCCAGCACACGGAGAGCGTGCTAGCTGCTGAAACGTGAAGAAAGAAGCTGCAGAACACTGGCACTGAGCGTGCAGCTTTCCAGCGGAGAGAAAAAGCTACTTTAACACTCTGCAAGCCTTTCCACTCCCAAAAACATGCACAAGGAAGGAGCTGCTGCAAAACCGATGCTGTGCTCGCTGCTGCTCCTCCTGAAGCTCTGGCTGCTAAATCTGAGGCTTTCCTTCCAATTTCAAGCTGCAAAGCACTTGCTGAATTCCAGGGAAAGTCCGGGAGGCATTTGCTGTGCTGGCACACTTTCTCCTTCCTAGACAGAGTGGAAAAGCTTTTCCCTGCCGTGTAGGCGACAAGAGACGCATTAGACGGCGATCCGGAGCTGTCCGAAGGTAAGCGCCTGTTGCCGGCCTCTTTCGGCACAAGCCCCCGCTCCGGAGCGCACCGCGGCCGGCAGGATGCTCTCTGCCGGCGAAGGTGCCGCTTCTCCGGCAAGGAAGCCTCTGCCGCTTCTCCAGCACACGGAGAGCGTGCTAGCTGCTGAAACGTGAAGAAAGAAGCTGCAGAACACTGGCACTGAGCGTGCAGCTTTCCAGCGGAGAGAAAAAGCTACTTGAACACTCTGCAAGCCTTTCCACTCCCAAAAACATGCACATGGAAGGAGCTGCTGCAAAACCGATGCTGTGCTCGCTGCTGCTCCTCCTGAAGCTCTGGCTGCTAAATCTGAGGCTTTCCTTCCAATTTCAAGCTGCAAAGCACTTGCTGAATTCCAGGGAAAGTCCGGGAGGCATTTGCTGTGCTGGCACACTTTCTCCTTCCTAGACAGAGTGGAAAAGCTTTTCCCTGCCGTGTAGGCGACAAGAGACGCATTAGACGGCGATCCGGAGCTGTCCGAAGGTAAGCGCCTGTTGCCGGCCTCTTTCGGCACAAGCCCCCGCTCCGGAGCGCACCGCGGCCGGCAGGATGCTCTCTGCCGGCGAAGGTGCCGCTTCTCCGGCAAGGAAGCCTCTGCCGCTTCTCCAGCACACGGAGAGCGTGCTAGCTGCTGAAACGTGAAGAAAGAAGCTGCAGAACACTGGCACTGAGCGTGCAGCTTTCCAGCGGAGAGAAAAAGCTACTTTAACACTCTGCAAGCCTTTCCACTCCCAAAAACATGCACATGGAAGGAGCTGCTGCAAAACCGATGCTGTGCTCGCTGCTGCTCCTCCTGAAGCTCTGGCTGCTAAATCTGAGGCTTTCCTTCCAATTTCAAGCTGCAAAGCACTTGCTGAATTCCAGGGAAAGTCCGGGAGGCATTTGCTGTGCTGGCACACTTTCTCCCTCCTAGACAGAGTGGAAAAGCTTTTCCCTGCCGTGTAGGCGACAAGAGACGCATTAGACGGCGATCCGGAGCTGTCCGAAGGTAAGCGCCTGTTGCCGGCCTCTTTCGGCACAAGCCCCCGCTCCGGAGCGCACCGCGGCCGGCAGGATGCTCTCTGCCGGCGAAGGTGCCGCTTCTCCGGCAAGGAAGCCTCTGCCGCTTCTCCAGCACACGGAGAGCGTGCTAGCTGCTGAAACGTGAAGAAAGAAGCTGCAGAACACTGGCACTGAGCGTGCAGCTTTCCAGCGGAGAGAAAAAGCTACTTTAACACTCTGCAAGCCTTTCCACTCCCAAAAACATGCACATGGAAGGAGCTGCTGCAAAACCGATGCTGTGCTCGCTGCTGCTCCTCCTGAAGCTCTGGCTGCTAAATCTGAGGCTTTCCTTCCAATTTCAAGCTGCAAAGCACTTGCTGAATTGCAGGGAAAGTCCGGGAGGCATTTGCTGTGCTGGCACACTTTCTCCTTCCTAGACAGAGTGGAAAAGCTTTTCCCTGCCGTGTAGGCGACAAGAGACGCATTAGACGGCGATCCGGAGCTGTCCGAAGGTAAGCGCCTGTTGCCGGCCTCTTTCGGCACAAGCCCCCGCTCCGGAGCGCACCGCGGCCGGCAGGATGCTCTCTGCCGGCGAAGGTGCCGCTTCTCCGGCAAGGAAGCCTCTGCCGCTTCTCCAGCACACGGAGAGCGTGCTAGCTGCTGAAACGTGAAGAAAGAAGCTGCAGAACACTGGCACTGAGCGTGCAGCTTTCCAGCGGAGAGAAAAAGCTACTTTAACACTCTGCAAGCCTTTCCACTCCCAAAAACATGCACATGGAAGGAGCTGCTGCAAAACCGATGCTGTGCTCGCTGCTGCTCCTCCTGAAGCTCTGGCTGCTAAATCTGAGGCTTTCCTTCCAATTTCAAGCTGCAAAGCACTTGCTGAATTCCAGGGAAAGTCCGGGAGGCATTTGCTGTGCTGGCACACTTTCTCCTTCCTAGACAGAGTGGAAAAGCTTTTCCCTGCCGTGTAGGCGACAAGAGACGCATTAGACGGCGATCCGGAGCTGTCCGAAGGTAAGCGCCTGTTGCCGGCCTCTTTCGGCACAAGCCCCCGCTCCGGAGCGCACCGCGGCCGGCAGGATGCTCTCTGCCGGCGAAGGTGCCGCTTCTCCGGCAAGGAAGCCTCTGCCGCTTCTCCAGCACACGGAGAGCGTGCTAGCTGCTGAAACGTGAAGAAAGAAGCTGCAGAACACTGGCACTGAGCGTGCAGCTTTCCAGCGGAGAGAAAAAGCTACTTGAACACTCTGCAAGCCTTTCCACTCCCAAAAACATGCACATGGAAGGAGCTGCTGCAAAACCGATGCTGTGCTCGCTGCTGCTCCTCCTGAAGCTCTGGCTGCTAAATCTGAGGCTTTCCTTCCAATTTCAAGCTGCAAAGCACTTGCTGAATTCCAGGGAAAGTCCGGGAGGCATTTGCTGTGCTGGCACACTTTCTCCTTCCTAGACAGAGTGGAAAAGCTTTTCCCTGCCGTGTAGGCGACAAGAGACGCATTAGACGGCGATCCGGAGCTGTCCGAAGGTAAGCGCCTGTTGCCGGCCTCTTTCGGCACAAGCCCCCGCTCCGGAGCGCACCGCGGCCGGCAGGATGCTCTCTGCCGGCGAAGGTGCCGCTTCTCCGGCAAGGAAGCCTCTGCCGCTTCTCCAGCACACGGAGAGCGTGCTAGCTGCTGAAACGTGAAGAAAGAAGCTGCAGAACACTGGCACTGAGCGTGCAGCTTTCCAGCGGAGAGAAAAAGCTACTTTAACACTCTGCAAGCCTTTCCACTCCCAAAAACATGCACATGGAAGGAGCTGCTGCAAAACCGATGCTGTGCTCGCTGCTGCTCCTCCTGAAGCTCTGGCTGCTAAATCTGAGGCTTTCCTTCCAATTTCAAGCTGCAAAGCACTTGCTGAATTCCAGGGAAAGTCCGGGAGGCATTTGCTGTGCTGGCACACTTTCTCCTTCCTAGACAGAGTGGAAAAGCTTTTCCCTGCCGTGTAGGCCACAAGAGACGCATTAGACGGCGATCCGGAGCTGTCCGAAGGTAAGCGCCTGTTGCCGGCCTCTTTCGGCACAAGCCCCCGCTCCGGAGCGCACCGCGGCCGGCAGGATGCTCTCTGCCGGCGAAGGTGCCGCTTCTCCGGCAAGGAAGCTACTGCCGCTTCTCCAGCACACGGAGAGCGTGCTAGCTGCTGAAACGTGAAGAAAGAAGTTGCAGAACACTGGCACTGAGCGTGCAGCTTTCCAGCGGAGAGAAAAAGCTACTTTAACACTCTGCAAGCCTTTCCACTCCCAAAAACATGCACATGGAAGGAGCTGCTGCAAAACCGATGCTGTGCTCGCTGCTGCTCCTCCTGAAGCTCTGGCTGCTAAATCTGAGGCTTTCCTTCCAATTTCAAGCTGCAAAGCACTTGCTGAATTCCAGGGAAAGTCCGGGAGGCATTTGCTGTGCTGGCACACTTTCTCCTTCCTAGACAGAGTGGAAAAGCTTTTCCCTGCCGTGTAGGCGACAAGAGACGCATTAGACGGCGATCCGGAGCTGTCCGAAGGTAAGCGCCTGTTGCCGGCCTCTTTCGGCACAAGCCCCCGCTCCGGAGCGCACCGCGGCCGGCAGGATGCTCTCTGCCGGCGAAGGTGCCGCTTCTCCGGCAAGGAAGCCTCTGCCGCTTCTCCAGCACACGGAGAGCGTGCTAGCTGCTGAAACGTGAAGAAAGAAGCTGCAGAACACTGGCACTCAGCGTGCAGCTTTCCAGCGGAGAGAAAAAGCTACTTTAACACTCTGCAAGCCTTTCCACTCCCAAAAACATGCACATGGAAGGAGCTGCTGCAAAACCGATGCTGTGCTCGCTGCTGCTCCTCCTGAAGCTCTGGCTGCTAAATCTGAGGCTTTCCTTCCAATTTCAAGCTGCAAAGCACTTGCTGAATTCCAGGGAAAGTCCGGGAGGCATTTGCTGTGCTGGCACACTTTCTCCTTCCTAGACAGAGTGGAAAAGCTTTTCCCTGCCGTGTAGGCGACAAGAGACGCATTAGACGGCGATCCGGAGCTGTCCGAAGGTAAGCGCCTGTTGCCGGCCTCTTTCGGCACAAGCCCCCGCTCCGGAGCGCACCGCGGCCGGCAGGATGCTCTCTGCCGGCGAAGGTGCCGCTTCTCCGGCAAGGAAGCCTCTGCCGCTTCTCCAGCACACGGAGAGCGTGCTAGCTGCTGAAACGTGAAGAAAGAAGCTGCAGAAGACTGGCACTGAGCGTGCAGCTTTCCAGCGGAGAGAAAAAGCTACTTGAACACTCTGCAAGCCTTTCCACTCCCAAAAACATGCACATGGAAGGAGCTGCTGCAAAACCGATGCTGTGCTCGCTGCTGCTCCTCCTGAAGCTCTGGCTGCTAAATCTGAGGCTTTCCTTCCAATTTCAAGCTGCAAAGCACTTGCTGAATTCCAGGGAAAGTCCGGGAGGCATTTGCTGTGCTGGCACACTTTCTCCTTCCTAGACAGAGTGGAAAAGCTTTTCCCTGCCGTGTAGGCGACAAGAGACGCATTAGACGGCGATCCGGAGCTGTCCGAAGGTAAGCGCCTGTTGCCGGCCTCTTTCGGCACAAGCCCCCGCTCCGGAGCGCACCGCGGCCGGCAGGATGCTCTCTGCCGGCGAAGGTGCCGCTTCTCCGGCAAGGAAGCCTCTGCCGCTTCTCCAGCACACGGAGAGCGTGCTAGCTGCTGAAACGTGAAGAAAGAAGCTGCAGAACACTGGCACTGAGCGTGCAGCTTTCCAGCGGAGAGAAAAAGCTACTTTAACACTCTGCAAGCCTTTCCACTCCCAAAAACATGCACATGGAAGGAGCTGCTGCAAAACCGATGCTGTGCTCGCTGCTGCTCCTCCTGAAGCTCTGGCTGCTAAATCTGAGGCTTTCCTTCCAATTTCAAGCTGCAAAGCACTTGCTGAATTCCAGGGAAAGCCCGGGAGGCATTTGCTGTGCTGGCACACTTTCTCCTTCCTAGACAGAGTGGAAAAGCTTTTCCCTGCCGTGTAGGCGACAAGAGACGCATTAGACGGCGATCCGGAGCTGTCCGAAGGTAAGCGCCTGTTGCCGGCCTCTTTCGGCACAAGCCCCCGCTCCGGAGCGCACCGCGGCCGGCAGGATGCTCTCTGCCGGCGAAGGTGCCGCTTCTCCGGCAAGGAAGCCTCTGCCGCTTCTCCAGCACACGGAGAGCGTGCTAGCTGCTGAAACGTGAAGAAAGAAGCTGCAGAACACTGGCACTGAGCGTGCAGCTTTCCAGCGGAGAGAAAAAGCTACTTGAACACTCTGCAAGCCTTTCCACTCCCAAAAACATGCACATGGAAGGAGCTGCTGCAAAACCGATGCTGTGCTCGCTGCTGCTCCTCCTGAAGCTCTGGCTGCTAAATCTGAGGCTTTCCTTCCAATTTCAAGCTGCAAGGCACTTGCTGAATTCCAGGGAAAGTCCGGGAGGCATTTGCTGTGCTGGCACACTTTCTCCTTCCTAGACAGAGTGGAAAAGCTTTTCCCTGCCGTGTAGGCGACAAGAGACGCATTAGACGGCGATCCGGAGCTGTCCGAAGGTAAGCGCCTGTTGCCGGCCTCTTTCGGCACAAGCCCCCGCTCCGGAGCGCACCGCGGCCGGCAGGATGCTCTCTGCCGGCGAAGGTGCCGCTTCTCCGGCAAGGAAGCTACTGCCGCTTCTCCAGCACACGGAGAGCGTGCTAGCTGCTGAAACGTGAAGAAAGAAGCTGCAGAACACTGGCACTGAGCGTGCAGCTTTCCAGCGGAGAGAAAAAGCTACTTTAACACTCTGCAAGCCTTTCCACTCCCAAAAACATGCACATGGAAGGAGCTGCTGCAAAACCGATGCTGTGCTCGCTGCTGCTCCTCCTGAAGCTCTGGCTGCTAAATCTGAGGCTTTCCTTCCAATTTCAAGCTGCAAAGCACTTGCTGAATTCCAGGGAAAGTCCGGGAGGCATTTGCTGTGCTGGCACACTTTCTCCTTCCTAGACAGAGTGGAAAAGCTTTTCCCTGCCGTGTAGGCGACAAGAGACGCATTAGACGGCGATCCGGAGCTGTCCGAAGGTAAGCGCCTGTTGCCGGCCTCTTTCGGCACAAGCCCCCGCTCCGGAGCGCACCGCGGCCGGCAGGATGCTCTCTGCCGGCGAAGGTGCCGCTTCTCCGGCAAGGAAGCCTCTGCCGCTTCTCCAGCACACGGAGAGCGTGCTAGCTGCTGAAACGTGAAGAAAGAAGCTGCAGAACACTGGCACTGAGCGTGCAGCTTTCCAGCGGAGAGAAAAAGCTACTTGAACACTCTGCAAGCCTTTCCACTCCCAAAAACATGCACATGGAAGGAGCTGCTGCAAAACCGATGCTGTGCTCGCTGCTGCTCCTCCTGAAGCTCTGGCTGCTAAATCTGAGGCTTTCCTTCCAATTTCAAGCTGCAAAGCACTTGCTGAATTCCAGGGAAAGTCCGGGAGGCATTTGCTGTGCTGGCACACTTTCTCCTTCCTAGACAGAGTGGAAAAGCTTTTCCCTGCCGTGTAGGCGACAAGAGACGCATTAGACGGCGATCCGGAGCTGTCCGAAGGTAAGCGGCTGTTGCCGGCCTCTTTCGGCACAAGCCCCCGCTCCGGAGCGCACCGCGGCCGGCAGGATGCTCTCTGCCGGCGAAGGTGCCGCTTCTCCGGCAAGGAAGCTACTGCCGCTTCTCCAGCACACGGAGAGCGTGCTAGCTGCTGAAACGTGAAGAAAGAAGTTGCAGAACACTGGCACTGAGCGTGCAGCTTTCCAGCGGAGAGAAAAAGCTACTTTAACACTCTGCAAGCCTTTCCACTCCCAAAAACATGCACATGGAAGGAGCTGCTGCAAAACCGATGCTGTGCTCGCTGCTGCTCCTCCTGAAGCTCTGGCTGCTAAATCTGAGGCTTTCCTTCCAATTTCAAGCTGCAAAGCACTTGCTGAATTCCAGGGAAAGTCCGGGAGGCATTTGCTGTGCTGGCACACTTTCTCCTTCCTAGACAGAGTGGAAAAGCTTTTCCCTGCCGTGTAGGCGACAAGAGACGCATTAGACGGCGATCCGGAGCTGTCCGAAGGTAAGCGCCTGTTGCCGGCCTCTTTCGGCACAAGCCCCCGCTCCGGAGCGCACCGCGGCCGGCAGGATGCTCTCTGCCGGCGAAGGTGCCGCTTCTCCGGCAAGGAAGCCTCTGCCGCTTCTCCAGCACACGGAGAGCGTGCTAGCTGCTGAAACGTGAAGAAAGAAGCTGCAGAACACTGGCACTGAGCGTGCAGCTTTCCAGCGGAGAGAAAAAGCTACTTTAACACTCTGCAAGCCTTTCCACTCCCAAAAACATGCACATGGAAGGAGCTGCTGCAAAACCGATGCTGTGCTCGCTGCTGCTCCTCCTGAAGCTCTGGCTGCTAAATCTGAGGCTTTCCTTCCAATTTCAAGCTGCAAAGCACTTGCTGAATTCCAGGGAAAGTCCGGGAGGCATTTGCTGTGCTGGCACACTTTCTCCTTCCTAGACAGAGTGGAAAAGCTTTTCCCTGCCGTGTAGGCGACAAGAGACGCATTAGACGGCGATCCGGAGCTGTCCGAAGGTAAGCGCCTGTTGCCGGCCTCTTTCGGCACAAGCCCCCGCTCCGGAGCGCACCGCGGCCGGCAGGATGCTCTCTGCCGGCGAAGGTGCCGCTTCTCCGGCAAGGAAGCCTCTGCCGCTTCTCCAGCACACGGAGAGCGTGCTAGCTGCTGAAACGTGAAGAAAGAAGCTGCAGAAGACTGGCACTGAGCGTGCAGCTTTCCAGCGGAGAGAAAAAGCTACTTTAACACTCTGCAAGCCTTTCCACTCCCAAAAACATGCACATGGAAGGAGCTGCTGCAAAACCGATGCTGTGCTCGCTGCTGCTCCTCCTGAAGCTCTGGCTGCTAAATCTGAGGCTTTCCTTCCAATTTCAAGCTGCAAAGCACTTGCTGAATTCCAGGGAAAGTCCGGGAGGCATTTGCTGTGCTGGCACACTTTCTCCTTCCTAGACAGAGTGGAAAAGCTTTTCCCTGCCGTGTAGGCGACAAGAGACGCATTAGACGGCGATCCGGAGCTGTCCGAAGGTAAGCGCCTGTTGCCGGCCTCTTTCGGCACAAGCCCCCGCTCCGGAGCGCACCGCGGCCGGCAGGATGCTCTCTGCCGGCGAAGGTGCCGCTTCTCCGGCAAGGAAGCCTCTGCCGCTTCTCCAGCACACGGAGAGCGTGCTAGCTGCTGAAACGGGAAGAAAGAAGCTGCAGAACACTGGCACTGAGCGTGCAGCTTTCCAGCGGAGAGAAAAAGCTACTTTAACACTCTGCAAGCCTTTCCACTCCCAAAAACATGCACATGGAAGGAGCTGCTGCAAAACCGATGCTGTGCTCGCTGCTGCTCCTCCTGAAGCTCTGGCTGCTAAATCTGAGGCTTTCCTTCCAATTTCAAGCTGCAAAGCACTTGCTGAATTCCAGGGAAAGCCCGGGAGGCATTTGCTGTGCTGGCACACTTTCTCCTTCCTAGATAGAGTGGAAAAGCTTTTCCCTGCCGTGTAGGCGACAAGAGACGCATTAGACGGCGATCCGGAGCTGTCCGAAGGTAAGCGGCTGTTGCCGGCCTCTTTCGGCACAAGCCCCCGCTCCGGAGCGCACCGCGGCCGGCAGGATGCTCTCTGCCGGCGAAGGTGCCGCTTCTCCGGCAAGGAAGCCTCTGCCGCTTCTCCAGCACACGGAGAGCGTGCTAGCTGCTGAAACGTGAAGAAAGAAGCTGCAGAACACTGGCACTGAGCGTGCAGCTTTCCAGCGGAGAGAAAAAGCTACTTTAACACTCTGCAAGCCTTTCCACTCCCAAAAACATGCACATGGAAGGAGCTGCTGCAAAACCGATGCTGTGCTCGCTGCTGCTCCTCCTGAAGCTCTGGCTGCTAAATCTGAGGCTTTCCTTCCAATTTCAAGCTGCAAAGCACTTGCTGAATTCCAGGGAAAGTCCGGGAGGCATTTGCTGTGCTGGCACACTTTCTCCTTCCTAGACAGAGTGGAAAAGCTTTTCCCTGCCGTGTAGGCGACAAGAGACGCATTAGACGGCGATCTGGAGCTGTCCGAAGGTAAGCGCCTGTTGCCGGCCTCTTTCGGCACAAGCCCCCGCTCCGGAGCGCACCGCGGCCGGCAGGATGCTCTCTGCCGGCGAAGGTGCCGCTTCTCCGGCAAGGAAGCCTCTGCCGCTTCTCCAGCACACGGAGAGCGTGCTAGCTGCTGAAACGTGAAGAAAGAAGCTGCAGAAGACTGGCACTGAGCGTGCAGCTTTCCAGCGGAGAGAAAAAGCTACTTTAACACTCTGCAAGCCTTT
This sequence comes from Fringilla coelebs, assembly GCF_963513975.1. Classification (NCBI taxonomy): domain Eukaryota; kingdom Metazoa; phylum Chordata; class Aves; order Passeriformes; family Fringillidae; genus Fringilla; species Fringilla coelebs. Next base: position 170,902 of record NW_028167461.1, on the reverse strand, counting down.
CCACTCCCAAAAACATGCACATGGAAGGAGCTGCTGCAAAACCGATGCTGTGCTCGCTGCTGCTCCTCCTGAAGCTCTGGCTGCTAAATCTGAGGCTTTCCTTCCAATTTCAAGCTGCAAGGCACTTGCTGAATTGCAGGGAAAGTCCGGGAGGCATTTGCTGTGCTGGCACACTTTCTCCTTCCTAGACAGAGTGGAAAAGCTTTTCCCTGCCGTGTAGGCGACAAGAGACGCATTAGACGGCGATCCGGAGCTGTCCGAAGGTAAGCGCCTGTTGCCGGCCTCTTTCGGCACAAGCCCCCGCTCCGGAGCGCACCGCGGCCGGCAGGATGCTCTCTGCCGGCGAAGGTGCCGCTTCTCCGGCAAGGAAGCCTCTGCCGCTTCTCCAGCACACGGAGAGCGTGCTAGCTGCTGAAACGTGAAGAAAGAAGCTGCAGAAGACTGGCACTGAGCGTGCAGCTTTCCAGCGGAGAGAAAAAGCTACTTTAACACTCTGCAAGCCTTTCCACTCCCAAAAACATGCACATGGAAGGAGCTGCTGCAAAACCGATGCTGTGCTCGCTGCTGCTCCTCCTGAAGCTCTGGCTGCTAAATCTGAGGCTTTCCTTCCAATTTCAAGCTGCAAAGCACTTGCTGAATTCCAGGGAAAGTCCGGGAGGCATTTGCTGTGCTGGCACACTTTCTCCTTCCTAGACAGAGTGGAAAAGCTTTTCCCTGCCGTGTAGGCGACAAGAGACGCATTAGACGGCGATCCGGAGCTGTCCGAAGGTAAGCGCCTGTTGCCGGCCTCTTTCGGCACAAGCCCCCGCTCCGGAGCGCACCGCGGCCGGCAGGATGCTCTCTGCCGGCGAAGGTGCCGCTTCTCCGGCAAGGAAGCTACTGCCGCTTCTCCAGCACACGGAGAGCGTGCTAGCTGCTGAAACGTGAAGAAAGAAGCTGCAGAAGACTGGCACTGAGCGTGCAGCTTTCCAGCGGAGAGAAAAAGCTACTTTAACACTCTGCAAGCCTTTCCACTCCCAAAAACATGCACATGGAAGGAGCTGCTGCAAAACCGATGCTGTGCTCGCTGCTGCTCCTCCTGAAGCTCTGGCTGCTAAATCTGAGGCTTTCCTTCCAATTTCAAGCTGCAAAGCACTTGCTGAATTCCAGGGAAAGTCCGGGAGGCATTTGCTGTGCTGGCACACTTTCTCCTTCCTAGACAGAGTGGAAAAGCTTTTCCCTGCCGTGTAGGCGACAAGAGACGCATTAGACGGCGATCCGGAGCTGTCCGAAGGTAAGCGCCTGTTGCCGGCCTCTTTCGGCACAAGCCCCCGCTCCGGAGCGCACCGCGGCCGGCAGGATGCTCTCTGCCGGCGAAGGTGCCGCTTCTCCGGCAAGGAAGCCTCTGCCGCTTCTCCAGCACACGGAGAGCGTGCTAGCTGCTGAAACGTGAAGAAAGAAGCTGCAGAACACTGGCACTGAGCGTGCAGCTTTCCAGCGGAGAGAAAAAGCTACTTTAACACTCTGCAAGCCTTTCCACTCCCAAAAACATGCACATGGAAGGAGCTGCTGCAAAACCGATGCTGTGCTCGCTGCTGCTCCTCCTGAAGCTCTGGCTGCTAAATCTGAGGCTTTCCTTCCAATTTCAAGCTGCAAAGCACTTGCTGAATTCCAGGGAAAGTCCGGGAGGCATTTGCTGTGCTGGCACACTTTCTCCTTCCTAGACAGAGTGGAAAAGCTTTTCCCTGCCGTGTAGGCGACAAGAGACGCATTAGACGGCGATCCGGAGCTGTCCGAAGGTAAGCGCCTGTTGCCGGCCTCTTTCGGCACAAGCCCCCGCTCCGGAGCGCACCGCGGCCGGCAGGATGCTCTCTGCCGGCGAAGGTGCCGCTTCTCCGGCAAGGAAGCCTCTGCCGCTTCTCCAGCACACGGAGAGCGTGCTAGCTGCTGAAACGTGAAGAAAGAAGCTGCAGAACACTGGCACTGAGCGTGCAGCTTTCCAGCGGAGAGAAAAAGCTACTTTAACACTCTGCAAGCCTTTCCACTCCCAAAAACATGCACATGGAAGGAGCTGCTGCAAAAGCGATGCTGTGCTCGCTGCTGCTCCTCCTGAAGCTCTGGCTGCTAAATCTGAGGCTTTCCTTCCAATTTCAAGCTGCAAAGCACTTGCTGAATTGCAGGGAAAGTCCGGGAGGCATTTGCTGTGCTGGCACACTTTCTCCTTCCTAGACAGAGTGGAAAAGCTTTTCCCTGCCGTGTAGGCGACAAGAGACGCATTAGACGGCGATCCGGAGCTGTCCGAAGGTAAGCGCCTGTTGCCGGCCTCTTTCGGCACAAGCCCCCGCTCCGGAGCGCACCGCGGCCGGCAGGATGCTCTCTGCCGGCGAAGGTGCCGCTTCCGCGGCAAGGAAGCCTCTGCCGCTTCTCCAGCACACGGAGAGCGTGCTAGCTGCTGAAACGTGAAGAAAGAAGCTGCAGAAGACTGGCACTGAGCGTGCAGCTTTCCAGCGGAGAGAAAAAGCTACTTGAACACTCTGCAAGCCTTTCCACTCCCAAAAACATGCACATGGAAGGAGCTGCTGCAAAACCGATGCTGTGCTCGCTGCTGCTCCTCCTGAAGCTCTGGCTGCTAAATCTGAGGCTTTCCTTCCAATTTCAAGCTGCAAAGCACTTGCTGAATTCCAGGGAAAGTCCGGGAGGCATTTGCTGTGCTGGCACACTTTCTCCTTCCTAGACAGAGTGGAAAAGCTTTTCCCTGCCGTGTAGGCGACAAGAGACGCATTAGACGGCGATCCGGAGCTGTCCGAAGGTAAGCGCCTGTTGCCGGCCTCTTTCGGCACAAGCCCCCGCTCCGGAGCGCACCGCGGCCGGCAGGATGCTCTCTGCCGGCGAAGGTGCCGCTTCTCCGGCAAGGAAGCTACTGCCGCTTCTCCAGCACACGGAGAGCGTGCTAGCTGCTGAAACGTGAAGAAAGAAGCTGCAGAAGACTGGCACTGAGCGTGCAGCTTTCCAGCGGAGAGAAAAAGCTACTTTAACACTCTGCAAGCCTTTCCACTCCCAAAAACATGCACATGGAAGGAGCTGCTGCAAAACCGATGCTGTGCTCGCTGCTGCTCCTCCTGAAGCTCTGGCTGCTAAATCTGAGGCTTTCCTTCCAATTTCAAGCTGCAAAGCACTTGCTGAATTCCAGGGAAAGTCCGGGAGGCATTTGCTGTGCTGGCACACTTTCTCCTTCCTAGACAGAGTGGAAAAGCTTTTCCCTGCCGTGTAGGCGACAAGAGACGCATTAGACGGCGATCCGGAGCTGTCCGAAGGTAAGCGCCTGTTGCCGGCCTCTTTCGGCACAAGCCCCCGCTCCGGAGCGCACCGCGGCCGGCAGGATGCTCTCTGCCGGCGAAGGTGCCGCTTCTCCGGCAAGGAAGCCTCTGCCGCTTCTCCAGCACACGGAGAGCGTGCTAGCTGCTGAAACGTGAAGAAAGAAGCTGCAGAAGACTGGCACTGAGCGTGCAGCTTTCCAGCGGAGAGAAAAAGCTACTTTAACACTCTGCAAGCCTTTCCACTCCCAAAAACATGCACATGGAAGGAGCTGCTGCAAAACCGATGCTGTGCTCGCTGCTGCTCCTCCTGAAGCTCTGGCTGCTAAATCTGAGGCTTTCCTTCCAATTTCAAGCTGCAAAGCACTTGCTGAATTCCAGGGAAAGTCCGGGAGGCATTTGCTGTGCTGGCACACTTTCTCCCTCCTAGACAGAGTGGAAAAGCTTTTCCCTGCCGTGTAGGCGACAAGAGACGCATTAGACGGCGATCCGGAGCTGTCCGAAGGTAAGCGCCTGTTGCCGACCTCTTTCGGCACAAGCCCCCGCTCCGGAGCGCACCGCGGCCGGCAGGATGCTCTCTGCCGGCGAAGGTGCCGCTTCTCCGGCAAGGAAGCCTCTGCCGCTTCTCCAGCACACGGAGAGCGTGCTAGCTGCTGAAACGTGAAGAAAGAAGCTGCAGAAGACTGGCACTGAGCGTGCAGCTTTCCAGCGGAGAGAAAAAGCTACTTGAACACTCTGCAAGCCTTTCCACTCCCAAAAACATGCACATGGAAGGAGCTGCTGCAAAAGCGATGCTGTGCTCGCTGCTGCTCCTCCTGAAGCTCTGGCTGCTAAATCTGAGGCTTTCCTTCCAATTTCAAGCTGCAAAGCACTTGCTGAATTGCAGGGAAAGTCCGGGAGGCATTTGCTGTGCTGGCACACTTTCTCCTTCCTAGACAGAGTGGAAAAGCTTTTCCCTGCCGTGTAGGCGACAAGAGACGCATTAGACGGCGATCCGGAGCTGTCCGAAGGTAAGCGCCTGTTGCCGGCCTCTTTCGGCACAAGCCCCCGCTCCGGAGCGCACCGCGGCCGGCAGGATGCTCTCTGCCGGCGAAGGTGCCGCTTCTCCGGCAAGGAAGCCTCTGCCGCTTCTCCAGCACACGGAGAGCGTGCTAGCTGCTGAAACGTGAAGAAAGAAGCTGCAGAACACTGGCACTGAGCGTGCAGCTTTCCAGCGGAGAGAAAAAGCTACTTTAACACTCTGCAAGCCTTTCCACTCCCAAAAACATGCACATGGAAGGAGCTGCTGCAAAACCGATGCTGTGCTCGCTGCTGCTCCTCCTGAAGCTCTGGCTGCTAAATCTGAGGCTTTCCTTCCAATTTCAAGCTGCAAAGCACTTGCTGAATTCCAGGGAAAGTCCGGGAGGCATTTGCTGTGCTGGCACACTTTCTCCTTCCTAGACAGAGTGGAAAAGCTTTTCCCTGCCGTGTAGGCGACAAGAGACGCATTAGACGGCGATCCGGAGCTGTCCGAAGGTAAGCGCCTGTTGCCGGCCTCTTTCGGCACAAGCCCCCGCTCCGGAGCGCACCGCGGCCGGCAGGATGCTCTCTGCCGGCGAAGGTGCCGCTTCTCCGGCAAGGAAGCTACTGCCGCTTCTCCAGCACACGGAGAGCGTGCTAGCTGCTGAAACGTGAAGAAAGAAGCTGCAGAAGACTGGCACTGAGCGTGCAGCTTTCCAGCGGAGAGAAAAAGCTACTTTAACACTCTGCAAGCCTTTCCACTCCCAAAAACATGCACATGGAAGGAGCTGCTGCAAAACCGATGCTGTGCTCGCTGCTGCTCCTCCTGAAGCTCTGGCTGCTAAATCTGAGGCTTTCCTTCCAATTTCAAGCTGCAAAGCACTTGCTGAATTCCAGGGAAAGTCCGGGAGGCATTTGCTGTGCTGGCACACTTTCTCCTTCCTAGACAGAGTGGAAAAGCTTTTCCCTGCCGTGTAGGCGACAAGAGACGCATTAGACGGCGATCCGGAGCTGTCCGAAGGTAAGCGCCTGTTGCCGGCCTCTTTCGGCACAAGCCCCCGCTCCGGAGCGCACCGCGGCCGGCAGGATGCTCTCTGCCGGCGAAGGTGCCGCTTCTCCGGCAAGGAAGCCTCTGCCGCTTCTCCAGCACACGGAGAGCGTGCTAGCTGCTGAAACGTGAAGAAAGAAGCTGCAGAAGACTGGCACTGAGCGTGCAGCTTTCCAGCGGAGAGAAAAAGCTACTTGAACACTCTGCAAGCCTTTCCACTCCCAAAAACATGCACATGGAAGGAGCTGCTGCAAAACCGATGCTGTGCTCGCTGCTGCTCCTCCTGAAGCTCTGGCTGCTAAATCTGAGGCTTTCCTTCCAATTTCAAGCTGCAAAGCACTTGCTGAATTCCAGGGAAAGTCCGGGAGGCATTTGCTGTGCTGGCACACTTTCTCCTTCCTAGACAGAGTGGAAAAGCTTTTCCCTGCCGTGTAGGCGACAAGAGACGCATTAGACGGCGATCCGGAGCTGTCCGAAGGTAAGCGGCTGTTGCCGGCCTCTTTCGGCACAAGCCCCCGCTCCGGAGCGCACCGCGGCCGGCAGGATGCTCTCTGCCGGCGAAGGTGCCGCTTCTCCGGCAAGGAAGCCTCTGCCGCTTCTCCAGCACACGGAGAGCGTGCTAGCTGCTGAAACGTGAAGAAAGAAGCTGCAGAACACTGGCACTGAGCGTGCAGCTTTCCAGCGGAGAGAAAAAGCTACTTTAACACTCTGCAAGCCTTTCCACTCCCAAAAACATGCACATGGAAGGAGCTGCTGCAAAAGCGATGCTGTGCTCGCTGCTGCTCCTCCTGAAGCTCTGGCTGCTAAATCTGAGGCTTTCCTTCCAATTTCAAGCTGCAAAGCACTTGCTGAATTGCAGGGAAAGTCCGGGAGGCATTTGCTGTGCTGGCACACTTTCTCCTTCCTAGACAGAGTGGAAAAGCTTTTCCCTGCCGTGTAGGCGACAAGAGACGCATTAGACGGCGATCCGGAGCTGTCCGAAGGTAAGCGCCTGTTGCCGGCCTCTTTCGGCACAAGCCCCCGCTCCGGAGCGCACCGCGGCCGGCAGGATGCTCTCTGCCGGCGAAGGTGCCGCTTCTCCGGCAAGGAAGCCTCTGCCGCTTCTCCAGCACACGGAGAGCGTGCTAGCTGCTGAAACGTGAAGAAAGAAGCTGCAGAACACTGGCACTGAGCGTGCAGCTTTCCAGCGGAGAGAAAAAGCTACTTTAACACTCTGCAAGCCTTTCCACTCCCAAAAACATGCACATGGAAGGAGCTGCTGCAAAACCGATGCTGTGCTCGCTGCTGCTCCTCCTGAAGCTCTGGCTGCTAAATCTGAGGCTTTCCTTCCAATTTCAAGCTGCAAAGCACTTGCTGAATTCCAGGGAAAGTCCGGGAGGCATTTGCTGTGCTGGCACACTTTCTCCTTCCTAGACAGAGTGGAAAAGCTTTTCCCTGCCGTGTAGGCGACAAGAGACGCATTAGACGGCGATCCGGAGCTGTCCGAAGGTAAGCGCCTGTTGCCGGCCTCTTTCGGCACAAGCCCCCGCTCCGGAGCGCACCGCGGCCGGCAGGATGCTCTCTGCCGGCGAAGGTGCCGCTTCTCCGGCAAGGAAGCTACTGCCGCTTCTCCAGCACACGGAGAGCGTGCTAGCTGCTGAAACGTGAAGAAAGAAGCTGCAGAAGACTGGCACTGAGCGTGCAGCTTTCCAGCGGAGAGAAAAAGCTACTTTAACACTCTGCAAGCCTTTCCACTCCCAAAAACATGCACATGGAAGGAGCTGCTGCAAAACCGATGCTGTGCTCGCTGCTGCTCCTCCTGAAGCTCTGGCTGCTAAATCTGAGGCTTTCCTTCCAATTTCAAGCTGCAAAGCACTTGCTGAATTCCAGGGAAAGTCCGGGAGGCATTTGCTGTGCTGGCACACTTTCTCCTTCCTAGACAGAGTGGAAAAGCTTTTCCCTGCCGTGTAGGCGACAAGAGACGCATTAGACGGCGATCCGGAGCTGTCCGAAGGTAAGCGCCTGTTGCCGGCCTCTTTCGGCACAAGCCCCCGCTCCGGAGCGCACCGCGGCCGGCAGGATGCTCTCTGCCGGCGAAGGTGCCGCTTCTCCGGCAAGGAAGCCTCTGCCGCTTCTCCAGCACACGGAGAGCGTGCTAGCTGCTGAAACGTGAAGAAAGAAGCTGCAGAAGACTGGCACTGAGCGTGCAGCTTTCCAGCGGAGAGAAAAAGCTACTTTAACACTCTGCAAGCCTTTCCACTCCCAAAAACATGCACATGGAAGGAGCTGCTGCAAAACCGATGCTGTGCTCGCTGCTGCTCCTCCTGAAGCTCTGGCTGCTAAATCTGAGGCTTTCCTTCCAATTTCAAGCTGCAAAGCACTTGCTGAATTCCAGGGAAAGTCCGGGAGGCATTTGCTGTGCTGGCACACTTTCTCCCTCCTAGACAGAGTGGAAAAGCTTTTCCCTGCCGTGTAGGCGACAAGAGACGCATTAGACGGCGATCCGGAGCTGTCCGAAGGTAAGCGCCTGTTGCCGACCTCTTTCGGCACAAGCCCCCGCTCCGGAGCGCACCGCGGCCGGCAGGATGCTCTCTGCCGGCGAAGGTGCCGCTTCTCCGGCAAGGAAGCCTCTGCCGCTTCTCCAGCACACGGAGAGCGTGCTAGCTGCTGAAACGTGAAGAAAGAAGCTGCAGAAGACTGGCACTGAGCGTGCAGCTTTCCAGCGGAGAGAAAAAGCTACTTGAACACTCTGCAAGCCTTTCCACTCCCAAAAACATGCACATGGAAGGAGCTGCTGCAAAAGCGATGCTGTGCTCGCTGCTGCTCCTCCTGAAGCTCTGGCTGCTAAATCTGAGGCTTTCCTTCCAATTTCAAGCTGCAAAGCACTTGCTGAATTGCAGGGAAAGTCCGGGAGGCATTTGCTGTGCTGGCACACTTTCTCCTTCCTAGACAGAGTGGAAAAGCTTTTCCCTGCCGTGTAGGCGACAAGAGACGCATTAGACGGCGATCCGGAGCTGTCCGAAGGTAAGCGCCTGTTGCCGGCCTCTTTCGGCACAAGCCCCCGCTCCGGAGCGCACCGCGGCCGGCAGGATGCTCTCTGCCGGCGAAGGTGCCGCTTCTCCGGCAAGGAAGCCTCTGCCGCTTCTCCAGCACACGGAGAGCGTGCTAGCTGCTGAAACGTGAAGAAAGAAGCTGCAGAACACTGGCACTGAGCGTGCAGCTTTCCAGCGGAGAGAAAAAGCTACTTTAACACTCTGCAAGCCTTTCCACTCCCAAAAACATGCACATGGAAGGAGCTGCTGCAAAACCGATGCTGTGCTCGCTGCTGCTCCTCCTGAAGCTCTGGCTGCTAAATCTGAGGCTTTCCTTCCAATTTCAAGCTGCAAAGCACTTGCTGAATTCCAGGGAAAGTCCGGGAGGCATTTGCTGTGCTGGCACACTTTCTCCTTCCTAGACAGAGTGGAAAAGCTTTTCCCTGCCGTGTAGGCGACAAGAGACGCATTAGACGGCGATCCGGAGCTGTCCGAAGGTAAGCGCCTGTTGCCGGCCTCTTTCGGCACAAGCCCCCGCTCCGGAGCGCACCGCGGCCGGCAGGATGCTCTCTGCCGGCGAAGGTGCCGCTTCTCCGGCAAGGAAGCTACTGCCGCTTCTCCAGCACACGGAGAGCGTGCTAGCTGCTGAAACGTGAAGAAAGAAGCTGCAGAAGACTGGCACTGAGCGTGCAGCTTTCCAGCGGAGAGAAAAAGCTACTTTAACACTCTGCAAGCCTTTCCACTCCCAAAAACATGCACATGGAAGGAGCTGCTGCAAAACCGATGCTGTGCTCGCTGCTGCTCCTCCTGAAGCTCTGGCTGCTAAATCTGAGGCTTTCCTTCCAATTTCAAGCTGCAAAGCACTTGCTGAATTCCAGGGAAAGTCCGGGAGGCATTTGCTGTGCTGGCACACTTTCTCCTTCCTAGACAGAGTGGAAAAGCTTTTCCCTGCCGTGTAGGCGACAAGAGACGCATTAGACGGCGATCCGGAGCTGTCCGAAGGTAAGCGCCTGTTGCCGGCCTCTTTCGGCACAAGCCCCCGCTCCGGAGCGCACCGCGGCCGGCAGGATGCTCTCTGCCGGCGAAGGTGCCGCTTCTCCGGCAAGGAAGCCTCTGCCGCTTCTCCAGCACACGGAGAGCGTGCTAGCTGCTGAAACGTGAAGAAAGAAGCTGCAGAAGACTGGCACTGAGCGTGCAGCTTTCCAGCGGAGAGAAAAAGCTACTTTAACACTCTGCAAGCCTTTCCACTCCCAAAAACATGCACATGGAAGGAGCTGCTGCAAAACCGATGCTGTGCTCGCTGCTGCTCCTCCTGAAGCTCTGGCTGCTAAATCTGAGGCTTTCCTTCCAATTTCAAGCTGCAAAGCACTTGCTGAATTCCAGGGAAAGTCCGGGAGGCATTTGCTGTGCTGGCACACTTTCTCCTTCCTAGACAGAGTGGAAAAGCTTTTCCCTGCCGTGTAGGCGACAAGAGACGCATTAGACGGCGATCCGGAGCTGTCCGAAGGTAAGCGGCTGTTGCCGGCCTCTTTCGGCACAAGCCCCCGCTCCGGAGCGCACCGCGGCCGGCAGGATGCTCTCTGCCGGCGAAGGTGCCGCTTCTCCGGCAAGGAAGCCTCTGCCGCTTCTCCAGCACACGGAGAGCGTGCTAGCTGCTGAAACGTGAAGAAAGAAGCTGCAGAACACTGGCACTGAGCGTGCAGCTTTCCAGCGGAGAGAAAAAGCTACTTTAACACTCTGCAAGCCTTTCCACTCCCAAAAACATGCACATGGAAGGAGCTGCTGCAAAAGCGATGCTGTGCTCGCTGCTGCTCCTCCTGAAGCTCTGGCTGCTAAATCTGAGGCTTTCCTTCCAATTTCAAGCTGCAAAGCACTTGCTGAATTGCAGGGAAAGTCCGGGAGGCATTTGCTGTGCTGGCACACTTTCTCCTTCCTAGACAGAGTGGAAAAGCTTTTCCCTGCCGTGTAGGCGACAAGAGACGCATTAGACGGCGATCCGGAGCTGTCCGAAGGTAAGCGCCTGTTGCCGGCCTCTTTCGGCACAAGCCCCCGCTCCGGAGCGCACCGCGGCCGGCAGGATGCTCTCTGCCGGCGAAGGTGCCGCTTCTCCGGCAAGGAAGCCTCTGCCGCTTCTCCAGCACACGGAGAGCGTGCTAGCTGCTGAAACGTGAAGAAAGAAGCTGCAGAAGACTGGCACTGAGCGTGCAGCTTTCCAGCGGAGAGAAAAAGCTACTTTAACACTCTGCAAGCCTTTCCACTCCCAAAAACATGCACATGGAAGGAGCTTCTGCAAAACCGATGCTGTGCTCGCTGCTGCTCCTCCTGAAGCTCTGGCTGCTAAATCTGAGGCTTTCCTTCCAATTTCAAGCTGCAAAGCACTTGCTGAATTCCAGGGAAAGTCCGGGAGGCATTTGCTGTGCTGGCACACTTTCTCCTTCCTAGACAGAGTGGAAAAGCTTTTCCCTGCCGTGTAGGCGACAAGAGACGCATTAGACGGCGATCCGGAGCTGTCCGAAGGTAAGCGCCTGTTGCCGGCCTCTTTCGGCACAAGCCCCCGCTCCGGAGCGCACCGCGGCCGGCAGGATGCTCTCTGCCGGCGAAGGTGCCGCTTCTCCGGCAAGGAAGCTACTGCCGCTTCTCCAGCACACGGAGAGCGTGCTAGCTGCTGAAACGTGAAGAAAGAAGCTGCAGAACACTGGCACTCAGCGTGCAGCTTTCCAGCGGAGAGAAAAAGCTACTTTAACACTCTGCAAGCCTTTCCACTCCCAAAAACATGCACATGGAAGGAGCTGCTGCAAAACCGATGCTGTGCTCGCTGCTGCTCCTCCTGAAGCTCTGGCTGCTAAATCTGAGGCTTTCCTTCCAATTTCAAGCTGCAAAGCACTTGCTGAATTCCAGGGAAAGTCCGGGAGGCATTTGCTGTGCTGGCACACTTTCTCCTTCCTAGACAGAGTGGAAAAGCTTTTCCCTGCCGTGTAGGCGACAAGAGACGCATTAGACGGCGATCCGGAGCTGTCCGAAGGTAAGCGCCTGTTGCCGGCCTCTTTCGGCACAAGCCCCCGCTCCGGAGCGCACCGCGGCCGGCAGGATGCTCTCTGCCGGCGAAGGTGCCGCTTCTCCGGCAAGGAAGCCTCTGCCGCTTCTCCAGCACACGGAGAGCGTGCTAGCTGCTGAAACGTGAAGAAAGAAGCTGCAGAACACTGGCACTGAGCGTGCAGCTTTCCAGCGGAGAGAAAAAGCTACTTTAACACTCTGCAAGCCTTTCCACTCCCAAAAACATGCACATGGAAGGAGCTGCTGCAAAAGCGATGCTGTGCTCGCTGCTGCTCCTCCTGAAGCTCTGGCTGCTAAATCTGAGGCTTTCCTTCCAATTTCAAGCTGCAAAGCACTTGCTGAATTGCAGGGAAAGTCCGGGAGGCATTTGCTGTGCTGGCACACTTTCTCCTTCCTAGACAGAGTGGAAAAGCTTTTCCCTGCCGTGTAGGCGACAAGAGACGCATTAGACGGCGATCCGGAGCTGTCCGAAGGTAAGCGCCTGTTGCCGGCCTCTTTCGGCACAAGCCCCCGCTCCGGAGCGCACCGCGGCCGGCAGGATGCTCTCTGCCGGCGAAGGTGCCGCTTCTCCGGCAAGGAAGCCTCTGCCGCTTCTCCAGCACACGGAGAGCGTGCTAGCTGCTGAAACGTGAAGAAAGAAGCTGCAGAAGACTGGCACTGAGCGTGCAGCTTTCCAGCGGAGAGAAAAAGCTACTTTAACACTCTGCAAGCCTTTCCACTCCCAAAAACATGCACATGGAAGGAGCTGCTGCAAAACCGATGCTGTGCTCGCTGCTGCTCCTCCTGAAGCTCTGGCTGCTAAATCTGAGGCTTTCCTTCCAATTTCAAGCTGCAAAGCACTTGCTGAATTCCAGGGAAAGTCCGGGAGGCATTTGCTGTGCTGGCACACTTTCTCCTTCCTAGACAGAGTGGAAAAGCTTTTCCCTGCCGTGTAGGCGACAAGAGACGCATTAGACGGCGATCCGGAGCTGTCCGAAGGTAAGCGGCTGTTGCCGGCCTCTTTCGGCACAAGCCCCCGCTCCGGAGCGCACCGCGGCCGGCAGGATGCTCTCTGCCGGCGAAGGTGCCGCTTCTCCGGCAAGGAAGCTACTGCCGCTTCTCCAGCACACGGAGAGCGTGCTAGCTGCTGAAACGTGAAGAAAGAAGCTGCAGAACACTGGCACTCAGCGTGCAGCTTTCCAGCGGAGAGAAAAAGCTACTTTAACACTCTGCAAGCCTTTCCACTCCCAAAAACATGCACATGGAAGGAGCTGCTGCAAAACCGATGCTGTGCTCGCTGCTGCTCCTCCTGAAGCTCTGGCTGCTAAATCTGAGGCTTTCCTTCCAATTTCAAGCTGCAAAGCACTTGCTGAATTCCAGGGAAAGTCCGGGAGGCATTTGCTGTGCTGGCACACTTTCTCCTTCCTAGACAGAGTGGAAAAGCTTTTCCCTGCCGTGTAGGCGACAAGAGACGCATTAGACGGCGATCCGGAGCTGTCCGAAGGTAAGCGCCTGTTGCCGGCCTCTTTCGGCACAAGCCCCCGCTCCGGAGCGCACCGCGGCCGGCAGGATGCTCTCTGCCGGCGAAGGTGCCGCTTCTCCGGCAAGGAAGCCTCTGCCGCTTCTCCAGCACACGGAGAGCGTGCTAGCTGCTGAAACGTGAAGAAAGAAGCTGCAGAACACTGGCACTGAGCGTGCAGCTTTCCAGCGGAGAGAAAAAGCTACTTTAACACTCTGCAAGCCTTTCCACTCCCAAAAACATGCACATGGAAGGAGCTGCTGCAAAAGCGATGCTGTGCTCGCTGCTGCTCCTCCTGAAGCTCTGGCTGCTAAATCTGAGGCTTTCCTTCCAATTTCAAGCTGCAAAGCACTTGCTGAATTGCAGGGAAAGTCCGGGAGGCATTTGCTGTGCTGGCACACTTTCTCCTTCCTAGACAGAGTGGAAAAGCTTTTCCCTGCCGTGTAGGCGACAAGAGACGCATTAGACGGCGATCCGGAGCTGTCCGAAGGTAAGCGCCTGTTGCCGGCCTCTTTCGGCACAAGCCCCCGCTCCGGAGCGCACCGCGGCCGGCAGGATGCTCTCTGCCGGCGAAGGTGCCGCTTCTCCGGCAAGGAAGCCTCTGCCGCTTCTCCAGCACACGGAGAGCGTGCTAGCTGCTGAAACGGGAAGAAAGAAGCTGCAGAACACTGGCACTGAGCGTGCAGCTTTCCAGCGGAGAGAAAAAGCTACTTTAACACTCTGCAAGCCTTTCCACTCCCAAAAACATGCACATGGAAGGAGCTGCTGCAAAAGCGATGCTGTGCTCGCTGCTGCTCCTCCTGAAGCTCTGGCTGCTAAATCTGAGGCTTTCCTTCCAATTTCAAGCTGCAAAGCACTTGCTGAATTCCAGGGAAAGCCCGGGAGGCATTTGCTGTGCTGGCACACTTTCTCCTTCCTAGACAGAGTGGAAAAGCTTTTCCCTGCCGTGTAGGCGACAAGAGACGCATTAGACGGCGATCCGGAGCTGTCCGAAGGTAAGCGCCTGTTGCCGGCCTCTTTCGGCACAAGCCCCCGCTCCGGAGCGCACCGCGGCCGGCAGGATGCTCTCTGCCGGCGAAGGTGCCGCTTCTCCGGCAAGGAAGCCTCTGCCGCTTCTCCAGCACACGGAGAGCGTGCTAGCTGCTGAAACGTGAAGAAAGAAGCTGCAGAAGACTGGCACTGAGCGTGCAGCTTTCCAGCGGAGAGAAAAAGCTACTTTAACACTCTGCAAGCCTTTCCACTCCCAAAAACATGCACATGGAAGGAGCTGCTGCAAAACCGATGCTGTGCTCGCTGCTGCTCCTCCTGAAGCTCTGGCTGCTAAATCTGAGGCTTTCCTTCCAATTTCAAGCTGCAAAGCACTTGCTGAATTCCAGGGAAAGTCCGGGAGGCATTTGCTGTGCTGGCACACTTTCTCCTTCCTAGACAGAGTGGAAAAGCTTTTCCCTGCCGTGTAGGCGACAAGAGACGCATTAGACGGCGATCCGGAGCTGTCCGAAGGTAAGCGCCTGTTGCCGGCCTCTTTCGGCACAAGCCCCCGCTCCGGAGCGCACCGCGGCCGGCAGGATGCTCTCTGCCGGCGAAGGTGCCGCTTCTCCGGCAAGGAAGCCTCTGCCGCTTCTCCAGCACACGGAGAGCGTGCTAGCTGCTGAAACGTGAAGAAAGAAGCTGCAGAACACTGGCACTGAGCGTGCAGCTTTCCAGCGGAGAGAAAAAGCTACTTTAACACTCTGCAAGCCTTTCCACTCCCAAAAACATGCACATGGAAGGAGCTGCTGCAAAACCGATGCTGTGCTCGCTGCTGCTCCTCCTGAAGCTCTGGCTGCTAAATCTGAGGCTTTCCTTCCAATTTCAAGCTGCAAAGCACTTGCTGAATTGCAGGGAAAGTCCGGGAGGCATTTGCTGTGCTGGCACACTTTCTCCTTCCTAGACAGAGTGGAAAAGCTTTTCCCTGCCGTGTAGGCGACAAGAGACGCATTAGACGGCGATCCGGAGCTGTCCGAAGGTAAGCGCCTGTTGCCGGCCTCTTTCGGCACAAGCCCCCGCTCCGGAGCGCACCGCGGCCGGCAGGATGCTCTCTGCCGGCGAAGGTGCCGCTTCTCCGGCAAGGAAGCCTCTGCCGCTTCTCCAGCACACGGAGAGCGTGCTAGCTGCTGAAACGTGAAGAAAGAAGCTGCAGAAGACTGGCACTGAGCGTGCAGCTTTCCAGCGGAGAGAAAAAGCTACTTGGACACTCTGCAAGCCTTTCCACTCCCAAAAACATGCACATGGAAGGAGCTGCTGCAAAACCGATGCTGTGCTCGCTGCTGCTCCTCCTGAAGCTCTGGCTGCTAAATCTGAGGCTTTCCTTCCAATTTCAAGCTGCAAAGCACTTGCTGAATTCCAGGGAAAGTCCGGGAGGCATTTGCTGTGCTGGCACACTTTCTCCTTCCTAGACAGAGTGGAAAAGCTTTTCCCTGCCGTGTAGGCGACAAGAGACGCATTAGACGGCGATCCGGAGCTGTCCGAAGGTAAGCGCCTGTTGCCGGCCTCTTTCGGCACAAGCCCCCGCTCCGGAGCGCACCGCGGCCGGCAGGATGCTCTCTGCCGGCGAAGGTGCCGCTTCTCCGGCAAGGAAGCCTCTGCCGCTTCTCCAGCACACGGAGAGCGTGCTAGCTGCTGAAACGTGAAGAAAGAAGCTGCAGAAGACTGGCACTGAGCGTGCAGCTTTCCAGCGGAGAGAAAAAGCTACTTTAACACTCTGCAAGCCTTTCCACTCCCAAAAACATGCACATGGAAGGAGCTGCTGCAAAAGCGATGCTGTGCTCGCTGCTGCTCCTCCTGAAGCTCTGGCTGCTAAATCTGAGGCTTTCCTTCCAATTTCAAGCTGCAAAGCACTTGCTGAATTCCAGGGAAAGTCCGGGAGGCATTTGCTGTGCTGGCACACTTTCTCCTTCCTAGACAGAGTGGAAAAGCTTTTCCCTGCCGTGTAGGCGACAAGAGACGCATTAGACGGCGATCCGGAGCTGTCCGAAGGTAAGCGCCTGTTGCCGGCCTCTTTCGGCACAAGCCCCCGCTCCGGAGCGCACCGCGGCCGGCAGGATGCTCTCTGCCGGCGAAGGTGCCGCTTCTCCGGCAAGGAAGCCTCTGCCGCTTCTCCAGCACACGGAGAGCGTGCTAGCTGCTGAAACGTGAAGAAAGAAGCTGCAGAAGACTGGCACTCAGCGTGCAGCTTTCCAGCGGAGAGAAAAAGCTACTTTAACACTCTGCAAGCCTTTCCACTCCCAAAAACATGCACATGGAAGGAGCTGCTGCAAAACCGATGCTGTGCTCGCTGCTGCTCCTCCTGAAGCTCTGGCTGCTAAATCTGAGGCTTTCCTTCCAATTTCAAGCTGCAAAGCACTTGCTGAATTCCAGGGAAAGTCCGGGAGGCATTTGCTGTGCTGGCACACTTTCTCCTTCCTAGACAGAGTGGAAAAGCTTTTCCCTGCCGTGTAGGCGACAAGAGACGCATTAGACGGCGATCCGGAGCTGTCCGAAGGTAAGCGCCTGTTGCCGGCCTCTTTCGGCACAAGCCCCCGCTCCGGAGCGCACCGCGGCCGGCAGGATGCTCTCTGCCGGCGAAGGTGCCGCTTCTCCGGCAAGGAAGCCTCTGCCGCTTCTCCAGCACACGGAGAGCGTGCTAGCTGCTGAAACGTGAAGAAAGAAGCTGCAGAACACTGGCACTGAGCGTGCAGCTTTCCAGCGGAGAGAAAAAGCTACTTTAACACTCTGCAAGCCTTTCCACTCCCAAAAACATGCACATGGAAGGAGCTGCTGCAAAAGCGATGCTGTGCTCGCTGCTGCTCCTCCTGAAGCTCTGGCTGCTAAATCTGAGGCTTTCCTTCCAATTTCAAGCTGCAAAGCACTTGCTGAATTTCAGGGAAAGTCCGGGAGGCATTTGCTGTGCTGGCACACTTTCTCCTTCCTAGACAGAGTGGAAAAGCTTTTCCCTGCCGTGTAGGCGACAAGAGACGCATTAGACAGGGATCCGGAGCTGTCCGAAGGTAAGCGCCTGTTGCCGGCCTCTTTCGGCACAAGCCCCCGCTCCGGAGCGCACCGCGGCCGGCAGGATGCTCTCTGCCGGCGAAGGTGCCGCTTCTCCGGCAAGGAAGCCTCTGCCGCTTCTCCAGCACACGGAGAGCGTGCTAGCTGCTGAAACGTGAAGAAAGAAGCTGCAGAAGACTGGCACTGAGCGTGCAGCTTTCCAGCGGAGAGAAAAAGCTACTTTAACACTCTGCAAGCCTTTCCACTCCCAAAAACATGCACATGGAAGGAGCTGCTGCAAAACCGATGCTGTGCTCGCTGCTGCTCCTCCTGAAGCTCTGGCTGCTAAATCTGAGGCTTTCCTTCCAATTTCAAGCTGCAAAGCACTTGCTGAATTCCAGGGAAAGTCCGGGAGGCATTTGCTGTGCTGGCACACTTTCTCCTTCCTAGACAGAGTGGAAAAGCTTTTCCCTGCCGTGTAGGCGACAAGAGACGCATTAGACGGCGATCCGGAGCTGTCCGAAGGTAAGCGCCTGTTGCCGGCCTCTTTCGGCACAAGCCCCCGCTCCGGAGCGCACCGCGGCCGGCAGGATGCTCTCTGCCGGCGAAGGTGCCGCTTCTCCGGCAAGGAAGCTACTGCCGCTTCTCCAGCACACGGAGAGCGTGCTAGCTGCTGAAACGTGAAGAAAGAAGCTGCAGAACACTGGCACTCAGCGTGCAGCTTTCCAGCGGAGAGAAAAAGCTACTTTAACACTCTGCAAGCCTTTCCACTCCCAAAAACATGCACATGGAAGGAGCTGCTGCAAAAGCGATGCTGTGCTCGCTGCTGCTCCTCCTGAAGCTCTGGCTGCTAAATCTGAGGCTTTCCTTCCAATTTCAAGCTGCAAAGCACTTGCTGAATTGCAGGGAAAGTCCGGGAGGCATTTGCTGTGCTGGCACACTTTCTCCTTCCTAGACAGAGTGGAAAAGCTTTTCCCTGCCGTGTAGGCGACAAGAGACGCATTAGACGGCGATCCGGAGCTGTCCGAAGGTAAGCGCCTGTTGCCGGCCTCTTTCGGCACAAGCCCCCGCTCCGGAGCGCACCGCGGCCGGCAGGATGCTCTCTGCCGGCGAAGGTGCCGCTTCTCCGGCAAGGAAGCCTCTGCCGCTTCTCCAGCACACGGAGAGCGTGCTAGCTGCTGAAACGTGAAGAAAGAAGCTGCAGAAGACTGGCACTGAGCGTGCAGCTTTCCAGCGGAGAGAAAAAGCTACTTGGACACTCTGCAAGCCTTTCCACTCCCAAAAACATGCACATGGAAGGAGCTGCTGCAAAACCGATGCTGTGCTCGCTGCTGCTCCTCCTGAAGCTCTGGCTGCTAAATCTGAGGCTTTCCTTCCAATTTCAAGCTGCAAAGCACTTGCTGAATTCCAGGGAAAGTCCGGGAGGCATTTGCTGTGCTGGCACACTTTCTCCTTCCTAGACAGAGTGGAAAAGCTTTTCCCTGCCGTGTAGGCGACAAGAGACGCATTAGACGGCGATCCGGAGCTGTCCGAAGGTAAGCGCCTGTTGCCGGCCTCTTTCGGCACAAGCCCCCGCTCCGGAGCGCACCGCGGCCGGCAGGATGCTCTCTGCCGGCGAAGGTGCCGCTTCTCCGGCAAGGAAGCCTCTGCCGCTTCTCCAGCACACGGAGAGCGTGCTAGCTGCTGAAACGTGAAGAAAGAAGCTGCAGAAGACTGGCACTGAGCGTGCAGCTTTCCAGCGGAGAGAAAAAGCTACTTTAACACTCTGCAAGCCTTTCCACTCCCAAAAACATGCACATGGAAGGAGCTGCTGCAAAACCGATGCTGTGCTCGCTGCTGCTCCTCCTGAAGCTCTGGCTGCTAAATCTGAGGCTTTCCTTCCAATTTCAAGCTGCAAAGCACTTGCTGAATTCCAGGGAAAGCCCGGGAGGCATTTGCTGTGCTGGCACACTTTCTCCTTCCTAGACAGAGTGGAAAAGCTTTTCCCTGCCGTGTAGGCGACAAGAGACGCATTAGACGGCGATCCGGAGCTGTCCGAAGGTAAGCGCCTGTTGCCGGCCTCTTTCGGCACAAGCCCCCGCTCCGGAGCGCACCGCGGCCGGCAGGATGCTCTCTGCCGGCGAAGGTGCCGCTTCTCCGGCAAGGAAGCCTCTGCCGCTTCTCCAGCACACGGAGAGCGTGCTAGCTGCTGAAACGTGAAGAAAGAAGCTGCAGAACACTGGCACTGAGCGTGCAGCTTTCCAGCGGAGAGAAAAAGCTACTTTAACACTCTGCAAGCCTTTCCACTCCCAAAAACATGCACATGGAAGGAGCTGCTGCAAAAGCGATGCTGTGCTCGCTGCTGCTCCTCCTGAAGCTCTGGCTGCTAAATCTGAGGCTTTCCTTCCAATTTCAAGCTGCAAAGCACTTGCTGAATTGCAGGGAAAGTCCGGGAGGCATTTGCTGTGCTGGCACACTTTCTCCTTCCTAGACAGAGTGGAAAAGCTTTTCCCTGCCGTGTAGGCGACAAGAGACGCATTAGACGGCGATCCGGAGCTGTCCGAAGGTAAGCGCCTGTTGCCGGCCTCTTTCGGCACAAGCCCCCGCTCCGGAGCGCACCGCGGCCGGCAGGATGCTCTCTGCCTGCGAAGGTGCCGCTTCTCCGGCAAGGAAGCCTCTGCCGCTTCTCCAGCACACGGAGAGCGTGCTAGCTGCTGAAACGTGAAGAAAGAAGCTGCAGAAAACTGGCACTGAGCGTGCAGCTTTCCAGCGGAGAGAAAAAGCTACTTTAACACTCTGCAAGCCTTTCCACTCCCAAAAACATGCACATGGAAGGAGCTGCTGCAAAACCGATGCTGTGCTCGCTGCTGCTCCTCCTGAAGCTCTGGCTGCTAAATCTGAGGCTTTCCTTCCAATTTCAAGCTGCAAAGCACTTGCTGAATTTCAGGGAAAGTCCGGGAGGCATTTGCTGTGCTGGCACACTTTCTCCTTCCTAGACAGAGTGGAAAAGCTTTTCCCTGCCGTGTAGGCGACAAGAGACGCATTAGACAGGGATCCGGAGCTGTCCGAAGGTAAGCGCCTGTTGCCGGCCTCTTTCGGCACAAGCCCCCGCTCCGGAGCGCACCGCGGCCGGCCGGATGCTCTCTGCCGGCGAAGGTGCCGCTTCTCCGGCAAGGAAGCCTCTGCCGCTTCTCCAGCACACGGAGAGCGTGCTAGCTGCTGAAACGTGAAGAAAGAAGCTGCAGAACCCTGGCACTGAGCGTGCAGCTTTCCAGCGGAGAGAAAAAGCTACTTTAACACTCTGCAAGCCTTTCCACTCCCAAAAACATGCACATGGAAGGAGCTGCTGCAAAAGCGATGCTGTGCTCGCTGCTGCTCCTCCTGAAGCTCTGGCTGCTAAATCTGAGGCTTTCCTTCCAATTTCAAGCTGCAAAGCACTTGCTGAATTGCAGGGAAAGTCCGGGAGGCATTTGCTGTGCTGGCACACTTTCTCCTTCCTAGACAGAGTGGAAAAGCTTTTCCCTGCCGTGTAGGCGACAAGAGACGCATTAGACGGCGATCCGGAGCTGTCCGAAGGTAAGCGCCTGTTGCCGGCCTCTTTCGGCACAAGCCCCCGCTCCGGAGCGCACCGCGGCCGGCAGGATGCTCTCTGCCGGCGAAGGTGCCGCTTCTCCGGCAAGGAAGCTACTGCCGCTTCTCCAGCACACGGAGAGCGTGCTAGCTGCTGAAACGTGAAGAAAGAAGCTGCAGAAGACTGGCACTGAGCGTGCAGCTTTCCAGCGGAGAGAAAAAGCTACTTTAACACTCTGCAAGCCTTTCCACTCCCAAAAACATGCACATGGAAGGAGCTGCTGCAAAAGCGATGCTGTGCTCGCTGCTGCTCCTCCTGAAGCTCTGGCTGCTAAATCTGAGGCTTTCCTTCCAATTTCAAGCTGCAAAGCACTTGCTGAATTGCAGGGAAAGTCCGGGAGGCATTTGCTGTGCTGGCACACTTTCTCCTTCCTAGACAGAGTGGAAAAGCTTTTCCCTGCCGTGTAGGCGACAAGAGACGCATTAGACGGCGATCCGGAGCTGTCCGAAGGTAAGCGCCTGTTGCCGGCCTCTTTCGGCACAAGCCCCCGCTCCGGAGCGCACCGCGGCCGGCAGGATGCTCTCTGCCGGCGAAGGTGCCGCTTCTCCGGCAAGGAAGCCTCTGCCGCTTCTCCAGCACACGGAGAGCGTGCTAGCTGCTGAAACGGGAAGAAAGAAGCTGCAGAACACTGGCACTGAGCGTGCAGCTTTCCAGCGGAGAGAAAAAGCTACTTTAACACTCTGCAAGCCTTTCCACTCCCAAAAACATGCACATGGAAGGAGCTGCTGCAAAAGCGATGCTGTGCTCGCTGCTGCTCCTCCTGAAGCTCTGGCTGCTAAATCTGAGGCTTTCCTTCCAATTTCAAGCTGCAAAGCACTTGCTGAATTCCAGGGAAAGCCCGGGAGGCATTTGCTGTGCTGGCACACTTTCTCCTTCCTAGACAGAGTGGAAAAGCTTTTCCCTGCCGTGTAGGCGACAAGAGACGCATTAGACGGCGATCCGGAGCTGTCCGAAGGTAAGCGCCTGTTGCCGGCCTCTTTCGGCACAAGCCCCCGCTCCGGAGCGCACCGCGGCCGGCAGGATGCTCTCTGCCGGCGAAGGTGCCGCTTCTCCGGCAAGGAAGCCTCTGCCGCTTCTCCAGCACACGGAGAGCGTGCTAGCTGCTGAAACGTGAAGAAAGAAGCTGCAGAACACTGGCACTGAGCGTGCAGCTTTCCAGCGGAGAGAAAAAGCTACTTTAACACTCTGCAAGCCTTTCCACTCCCAAAAACATGCACATGGAAGGAGCTGCTGCAAAACCGATGCTGTGCTCGCTGCTGCTCCTCCTGAAGCTCTGGCTGCTAAATCTGAGGCTTTCCTTCCAATTTCAAGCTGCAAAGCACTTGCTGAATTTCAGGGAAAGTCCGGGAGGCATTTGCTGTGCTGGCACACTTTCTCCTTCCTAGACAGAGTGGAAAAGCTTTTCCCTGCCGTGTAGGCGACAAGAGACGCATTAGACGGCGATCCGGAGCTGTCCGAAGGTAAGCGCCTGTTGCCGGCCTCTTTCGGCACAAGCCCCCGCTCCGGAGCGCACCGCGGCCGGCCGGATGCTCTCTGCCGGCGAAGGTGCCGCTTCTCCGGCAAGGAAGCCTCTGCCGCTTCTCCAGCACACGGAGAGCGTGCTAGCTGCTGAAACGTGAAGAAAGAAGCTGCAGAACCCTGGCACTGAGCGTGCAGCTTTCCAGCGGAGAGAAAAAGCTACTTTAACACTCTGCAAGCCTTTCCACTCCCAAAAACATGCACATGGAAGGAGCTGCTGCAAAAGCGATGCTGTGCTCGCTGCTGCTCCTCCTGAAGCTCTGGCTGCTAAATCTGAGGCTTTCCTTCCAATTTCAAGCTGCAAAGCACTTGCTGAATTCCAGGGAAAGTCCGGGAGGCATTTGCTGTGCTGGCACACTTTCTCCTTCCTAGACAGAGTGGAAAAGCTTTTCCCTGCCGTGTAGGCGACAAGAGACGCATTAGACGGCGATCCGGAGCTGTCCGAAGGTAAGCGCCTGTTGCCGGCCTCTTTCGGCACAAGCCCCCGCTCCGGAGCGCACCGCGGCCGGCAGGATGCTCTCTGCCGGCGAAGGTGCCGCTTCTCCGGCAAGGAAGCTACTGCCGCTTCTCCAGCACACGGAGAGCGTGCTAGCTGCTGAAACGTGAAGAAAGAAGCTGCAGAAGACTGGCACTGAGCGTGCAGCTTTCCAGCGGAGAGAAAAAGCTACTTTAACACTCTGCAAGCCTTTCCACTCCCAAAAACATGCACATGGAAGGAGCTGCTGCAAAACCGATGCTGTGCTCGCTGCTGCTCCTCCTGAAGCTCTGGCTGCTAAATCTGAGGCTTTCCTTCCAATTTCAAGCTGCAAAGCACTTGCTGAATTGCAGGGAAAGTCCGGGAGGCATTTGCTGTGCTGGCACACTTTCTCCTTCCTAGACAGAGTGGAAAAGCTTTTCCCTGCCGTGTAGGCGACAAGAGACGCATTAGACGGCGATCCGGAGCTGTCCGAAGGTAAGCGCCTGTTGCCGGCCTCTTTCGGCACAAGCCCCCGCTCCGGAGCGCACCGCGGCCGGCAGGATGCTCTCTGCCGGCGAAGGTGCCGCTTCTCCGGCAAGGAAGCCTCTGCCGCTTCTCCAGCACACGGAGAGCGTGCTAGCTGCTGAAACGGGAAGAAAGAAGCTGCAGAACACTGGCACTGAGCGTGCAGCTTTCCAGCGGAGAGAAAAAGCTACTTTAACACTCTGCAAGCCTTTCCACTCCCAAAAACATGCACATGGAAGGAGCTGCTGCAAAAGCGATGCTGTGCTCGCTGCTGCTCCTCCTGAAGCTCTGGCTGCTAAATCTGAGGCTTTCCTTCCAATTTCAAGCTGCAAAGCACTTGCTGAATTCCAGGGAAAGCCCGGGAGGCATTTGCTGTGCTGGCACACTTTCTCCTTCCTAGACAGAGTGGAAAAGCTTTTCCCTGCCGTGTAGGCGACAAGAGACGCATTAGACGGCGATCCGGAGCTGTCCGAAGGTAAGCGCCTGTTGCCGGCCTCTTTCGGCACAAGCCCCCGCTCCGGAGCGCACCGCGGCCGGCAGGATGCTCTCTGCCGGCGAAGGTGCCGCTTCTCCGGCAAGGAAGCCTCTGCCGCTTCTCCAGCACACGGAGAGCGTGCTAGCTGCTGAAACGTGAAGAAAGAAGCTGCAGAACACTGGCACTGAGCGTGCAGCTTTCCAGCGGAGAGAAAAAGCTACTTTAACACTCTGCAAGCCTTTCCACTCCCAAAAACATGCACATGGAAGGAGCTGCTGCAAAACCGATGCTGTGCTCGCTGCTGCTCCTCCTGAAGCTCTGGCTGCTAAATCTGAGGCTTTCCTTCCAATTTCAAGCTGCAAAGCACTTGCTGAATTCCAGGGAAAGTCCGAAAGGCATTTGCTGTGCTGGCACACTTTCTCCTTCCTAGACAGAGTGGAAAAGCTTTTCCCTGCCGTGTAGGCGACAAGAGACGCATTAGACGGCGATCCGGAGCTGTCCGAAGGTAAGCGCCTGTTGCCGACCTCTTTCGGCACAAGCCCCCGCTCCGGAGCGCACCGCGGCCGGCAGGATGCTCTCTGCCGGCGAAGGTGCCGCTTCTCCGGCAAGGAAGCCTCTGCCGCTTCTCCAGCACACGGAGAGCGTGCTAGCTGCTGAAACGGGAAGAAAGAAGCTGCAGAACACTGGCACTGAGCGTGCAGCTTTCCAGCGGAGAGAAAAAGCTACTTTAACACTCTGCAAGCCTTTCCACTCCCAAAAACATGCACATGGAAGGAGCTGCTGCAAAACCGATGCTGTGCTCGCTGCTGCTCCTCCTGAAGCTCTGGCTGCTAAATCTGAGGCTTTCCTTCCAATTTCAAGCTGCAAAGCACTTGCTGAATTCCAGGGAAAGTCCGAAAGGCATTTGCTGTGCTGGCACACTTTCTCCTTCCTAGACAGAGTGGAAAAGCTTTTCCCTGCCGTGTAGGCGACAAGAGACGCATTAGACGGCGATCCGGAGCTGTCCGAAGGTAAGCGCCTGTTGCCGACCTCTTTCGGCACAAGCCCCCGCTCCGGAGCGCACCGCGGCCGGCAGGATGCTCTCTGCCGGCGAAGGTGCCGCTTCTCCGGCAAGGAAGCCTCTGCCGCTTCTCCAGCACACGGAGAGCGTGCTAGCTGCTGAAACGTGAAGAAAGAAGCTGCAGAACACTGGCACTGAGCGTGCAGCTTTCCAGCGGAGAGAAAAAGCTACTTTAACACTCTGCAAGCCTTTCCACTCCCAAAAACATGCACATGGAAGGAGCTGCTGCAAAAGCGATGCTGTGCTCGCTGCTGCTCCTCCTGAAGCTCTGGCTGCTAAATCTGAGGCTTTCCTTCCAATTTCAAGCTGCAAAGCACTTGCTGAATTCCAGGGAAAGTCCGGGAGGCATTTGCTGTGCTGGCACACTTTCTCCTTCCTAGACAGAGTGGAAAAGCTTTTCCCTGCCGTGTAGGCGACAAGAGACGCATTAGACGGCGATCCGGAGCTGTCCGAAGGTAAGCGCCTGTTGCCGGCCTCTTTCGGCACAAGCCCCCGCTCCGGAGCGCACCGCGGCCGGCAGGATGCTCTCTGCCGGCGAAGGTGCCGCTTCTCCGGCAAGGAAGCCTCTGCCGCTTCTCCAGCACACGGAGAGCGTGCTAGCTGCTGAAACGTGAAGAAAGAAGCTGCAGAAGACTGGCACTGAGCGTGCAGCTTTCCAGCGGAGAGAAAAAGCTACTTTAACACTCTGCAAGCCTTTCCACTCCCAAAAACATGCACATGGAAGGAGCTGCTGCAAAAGCGATGCTGTGCTCGCTGCTGCTCCTCCTGAAGCTCTGGCTGCTAAATCTGAGGCTTTCCTTCCAATTTCAAGCTGCAAAGCACTTGCTGAATTCCAGGGAAAGTCCGGGAGGCATTTGCTGTGCTGGCACACTTTCTCCTTCCTAGACAGAGTGGAAAAGCTTTTCCCTGCCGTGTAGGCGACAAGAGACGCATTAGACGGCGATCCGGAGCTGTCCGAAGGTAAGCGCCTGTTGCCGGCCTCTTTCGGCACAAGCCCCCGCTCCGGAGCGCACCGCGGCCGGCAGGATGCTCTCTGCCGGCGAAGGTGCCGCTTCTCCGGCAAGGAAGCCTCTGCCGCTTCTCCAGCACACGGAGAGCGTGCTAGCTGCTGAAACGTGAAGAAAGAAGCTGCAGAACACTGGCACTGAGCGTGCAGCTTTCCAGCGGAGAGAAAAAGCTACTTTAACACTCTGCAAGCCTTTCCACTCCCAAAAACATGCACATGGAAGGAGCTGCTGCAAAACCGATGCTGTGCTCGCTGCTGCTCCTCCTGAAGCTCTGGCTGCTAAATCTGAGGCTTTCCTTCCAATTTCAAGCTGCAAAGCACTTGCTGAATTCCAGGGAAAGTCCGGGAGGCATTTGCTGTGCTGGCACACTTTCTCCTTCCTAGACAGAGTGGAAAAGCTTTTCCCTGCCGTGTAGGCGACAAGAGACGCATTAGACGGCGATCCGGAGCTGTCCGAAGGTAAGCGCCTGTTGCCGGCCTCTTTCGGCACAAGCCCCCGCTCCGGAGCGCACCGCGGCCGGCAGGATGCTCTCTGCCGGCGAAGGTGCCGCTTCTCCGGCAAGGAAGCCTCTGCCGCTTCTCCAGCACACGGAGAGCGTGCTAGCTGCTGAAACGTGAAGAAAGAAGCTGCAGAAGACTGGCACTGAGCGTGCAGCTTTCCAGCGGAGAGAAAAAGCTACTTGAACACTCTGCAAGCCTTTCCACTCCCAAAAACATGCACATGGAAGGAGCTGCTGCAAAACCGATGCTGTGCTCGCTGCTGCTCCTCCTGAAGCTCTGGCTGCTAAATCTGAGGCTTTCCTTCCAATTTCAAGCTGCAAAGCACTTGCTGAATTCCAGGGAAAGCCCGGGAGGCATTTGCTGTGCTGGCACACTTTCTCCTTCCTAGACAGAGTGGAAAAGCTTTTCCCTGCCGTGTAGGCGACAAGAGACGCATTAGACGGCGATCCGGAGCTGTCCGAAGGTAAGCGCCTGTTGCCGGCCTCTTTCGGCACAAGCCCCCGCTCCGGAGCGCACCGCGGCCGGCAGGATGCTCTCTGCCGGCGAAGGTGCCGCTTCTCCGGCAAGGAAGCTACTGCCGCTTCTCCAGCACACGGAGAGCGTGCTAGCTGCTGAAACGTGAAGAAAGAAGCTGCAGAAGACTGGCACTGAGCGTGCAGCTTTCCAGCGGAGAGAAAAAGCTACTTGGACACTCTGCAAGCCTTTCCACTCCCAAAAACATGCACATGGAAGGAGCTGCTGCAAAACCGATGCTGTGCTCGCTGCTGCTCCTCCTGAAGCTCTGGCTGCTAAATCTGAGGCTTTCCTTCCAATTTCAAGCTGCAAAGCACTTGCTGAATTCCAGGGAAAGTCCGGGAGGCATTTGCTGTGCTGGCACACTTTCTCCTTCCTAGACAGAGTGGAAAAGCTTTTCCCTGCCGTGTAGGCGACAAGAGACGCATTAGACGGCGATCCGGAGCTGTCCGAAGGTAAGCGCCTGTTGCCGGCCTCTTTCGGCACAAGCCCCCGCTCCGGAGCGCACCGCGGCCGGCAGGATGCTCTCTGCCGGCGAAGGTGCCGCTTCTCCGGCAAGGAAGCCTCTGCCGCTTCTCCAGCACACGGAGAGCGTGCTAGCTGCTGAAACGTGAAGAAAGAAGCTGCAGAAGACTGGCACTGAGCGTGCAGCTTTCCAGCGGAGAGAAAAAGCTACTTTAACACTCTGCAAGCCTTTCCACTCCCAAAAACATGCACATGGAAGGAGCTGCTGCAAAACCGATGCTGTGCTCGCTGCTGCTCCTCCTGAAGCTCTGGCTGCTAAATCTGAGGCTTTCCTTCCAATTTCAAGCTGCAAAGCACTTGCTGAATTCCAGGGAAAGCCCGGGAGGCATTTGCTGTGCTGGCACACTTTCTCCTTCCTAGACAGAGTGGAAAAGCTTTTCCCTGCCGTGTAGGCGACAAGAGACGCATTAGACGGCGATCCGGAGCTGTCCGAAGGTAAGCGGCTGTTGCCGGCCTCTTTCGGCACAAGCCCCCGCTCCGGAGCGCACCGCGGCCGGCAGGATGCTCTCTGCCGGCGAAGGTGCCGCTTCTCCGGCAAGGAAGCCTCTGCCGCTTCTCCAGCACACGGAGAGCGTGCTAGCTGCTGAAACGTGAAGAAAGAAGCTGCAGAACACTGGCACTGAGCGTGCAGCTTTCCAGCGGAGAGAAAAAGCTACTTGAACACTCTGCAAGCCTTTCCACTCCCAAAAACATGCACATGGAAGGAGCTGCTGCAAAACCGATGCTGTGCTCGCTGCTGCTCCTCCTGAAGCTCTGGCTGCTAAATCTGAGGCTTTCCTTCCAATTTCAAGCTGCAAAGCACTTGCTGAATTCCAGGGAAAGTCCGGGAGGCATTTGCTGTGCTGGCACACTTTCTCCTTCCTAGACAGAGTGGAAAAGCTTTTCCCTGCCGTGTAGGCGACAAGAGACGCATTAGACGGCGATCCGGAGCTGTCCGAAGGTAAGCGCCTGTTGCCGGCCTCTTTCGGCACAAGCCCCCGCTCCGGAGCGCACCGCGGCCGGCAGGATGCTCTCTGCCGGCGAAGGTGCCGCTTCTCCGGCAAGGAAGCCTCTGCCGCTTCTCCAGCACACGGAGAGCGTGCTAGCTGCTGAAACGTGAAGAAAGAAGCTGCAGAACACTGGCACTGAGCGTGCAGCTTTCCAGCGGAGAGAAAAAGCTACTTTAACACTCTGCAAGCCTTTCCACTCCCAAAAACATGCACATGGAAGGAGCTGCTGCAAAACCGATGCTGTGCTCGCTGCTGCTCCTCCTGAAGCTCTGGCTGCTAAATCTGAGGCTTTCCTTCCAATTTCAAGCTGCAAAGCACTTGCTGAATTTCAGGGAAAGTCCGGGAGGCATTTGCTGTGCTGGCACACTTTCTCCTTCCTAGACAGAGTGGAAAAGCTTTTCCCTGCCGTGTAGGCGACAAGAGACGCATTAGACAGGGATCCGGAGCTGTCCGAAGGTAAGCGCCTGTTGCCGGCCTCTTTCGGCACAAGCCCCCGCTCCGGAGCGCACCGCGGCCGGCCGGATGCTCTCTGCCGGCGAAGGTGCCGCTTCTCCGGCAAGGAAGCCTCTGCCGCTTCTCCAGCACACGGAGAGCGTGCTAGCTGCTGAAACGTGAAGAAAGAAGCTGCAGAACCCTGGCACTGAGCGTGCAGCTTTCCAGCGGAGAGAAAAAGCTACTTTAACACTCTGCAAGCCTTTCCACTCCCAAAAACATGCACATGGAAGGAGCTGCTGCAAAACCGATGCTGTGCTCGCTGCTGCTCCTCCTGAAGCTCTGGCTGCTAAATCTGAGGCTTTCCTTCCAATTTCAAGCTGCAAAGCACTTGCTGAATTCCAGGGAAAGTCCGGGAGGCATTTGCTGTGCTGGCACACTTTCTCCTTCCTAGACAGAGTGGAAAAGCTTTTCCCTGCCGTGTAGGCGACAAGAGACGCATTAGACGGCGATCCGGAGCTGTCCGAAGGTAAGCGCCTGTTGCCGGCCTCTTTCGGCACAAGCCCCCGCTCCGGAGCGCACCGCGGCCGGCAGGATGCTCTCTGCCGGCGAAGGTGCCGCTTCTCCGGCAAGGAAGCCTCTGCCGCTTCTCCAGCACACGGAGAGCGTGCTAGCTGCTGAAACGTGAAGAAAGAAGCTGCAGAAGACTGGCACTGAGCGTGCAGCTTTCCAGCGGAGAGAAAAAGCTACTTTAACACTCTGCAAGCCTTTCCACTCCCAAAAACATGCACATGGAAGGAGCTGCTGCAAAACCGATGCTGTGCTCGCTGCTGCTCCTCCTGAAGCTCTGGCTGCTAAATCTGAGGCTTTCCTTCCAATTTCAAGCTGCAAAGCACTTGCTGAATTCCAGGGAAAGTCCGGGAGGCATTTGCTGTGCTGGCACACTTTCTCCTTCCTAGACAGAGTGGAAAAGCTTTTCCCTGCCGTGTAGGCGACAAGAGACGCATTAGACAGGGATCCAGAGCTGTCCGAAGGTAAGCGCCTGTTGCCGGCCTCTTTCGGCACAAGCCCCCGCTCCGGAGCGCACCGCGGCCGGCAGGATGCTCTCTGCCGGCGAAGGTGCCGCTTCTCCGGCAAGGAAGCTACTGCCGCTTCTCCAGCACACGGAGAGCGTGCTAGCTGCTGAAACGTGAAGAAAGAAGCTGCAGAACACTGGCACTGAGCGTGCAGCTTTCCAGCGGAGAGAAAAAGCTACTTTAACACTCTGCAAGCCTTTCCACTCCCAAAAACATGCACATGGAAGGAGCTGCTGCAAAAGCGATGCTGTGCTCGCTGCTGCTCCTCCTGAAGCTCTGGCTGCTAAATCTGAGGCTTTCCTTCCAATTTCAAGCTGCAAAGCACTTGCTGAATTGCAGGGAAAGTCCGGGAGGCATTTGCTGTGCTGGCACACTTTCTCCTTCCTAGACAGAGTGGAAAAGCTTTTCCCTGCCGTGTAGGCGACAAGAGACGCATTAGACGGCGATCCGGAGCTGTCCGAAGGTAAGCGCCTGTTGCCGGCCTCTTTCGGCACAAGCCCCCGCTCCGGAGCGCACCGCGGCCGGCAGGATGCTCTCTGCCGGCGAAGGTGCCGCTTCTCCGGCAAGGAAGCCTCTGCCGCTTCTCCAGCACACGGAGAGCGTGCTAGCTGCTGAAACGTGAAGAAAGAAGCTGCAGAAGACTGGCACTGAGCGTGCAGCTTTCCAGCGGAGAGAAAAAGCTACTTTAACACTCTGCAAGCCTTTCCACTCCCAAAAACATGCACATGGAAGGAGCTGCTGCAAAACCGATGCTGTGCTCGCTGCTGCTCCTCCTGAAGCTCTGGCTGCTAAATCTGAGGCTTTCCTTCCAATTTCAAGCTGCAAAGCACTTGCTGAATTCCAGGGAAAGTCCGGGAGGCATTTGCTGTGCTGGCACACTTTCTCCTTCCTAGACAGAGTGGAAAAGCTTTTCCCTGCCGTGTAGGCGACAAGAGACGCATTAGACGGCGATCCGGAGCTGTCCGAAGGTAAGCGCCTGTTGCCGGCCTCTTTCGGCACAAGCCCCCGCTCCGGAGCGCACCGCGGCCGGCAGGATGCTCTCTGCCTGCGAAGGTGCCGCTTCTCCGGCAAGGAAGCCTCTGCCGCTTCTCCAGCACACGGAGAGCGTGCTAGCTGCTGAAACGTGAAGAAAGAAGCTGCAGAACACTGGCACTGAGCGTGCAGCTTTCCAGCGGAGAGAAAAAGCTACTTTAACACTCTGCAAGCCTTTCCACTCCCAAAAACATGCACATGGAAGGAGCTGCTGCAAAACCGATGCTGTGCTCGCTGCTGCTCCTCCTGAAGCTCTGGCTGCTAAATCTGAGGCTTTCCTTCCAATTTCAAGCTGCAAAGCACTTGCTGAATTCCAGGGAAAGCCCGGGAGGCATTTGCTGTGCTGGCACACTTTCTCCTTCCTAGACAGAGTGGAAAAGCTTTTCCCTGCCGTGTAGGCGACAAGAGACGCATTAGACGGCGATCCGGAGCTGTCCGAAGGTAAGCGCCTGTTGCCGGCCTCTTTCGGCACAAGCCCCCGCTCCGGAGCGCACCGCGGCCGGCAGGATGCTCTCTGCCGGCGAAGGTGCCGCTTCTCCGGCAAGGAAGCCTCTGCCGCTTCTCCAGCACACGGAGAGCGTGCTAGCTGCTGAAACGTGAAGAAAGAAGCTGCAGAACACTGGCACTGAGCGTGCAGCTTTCCAGCGGAGAGAAAAAGCTACTTTAACACTCTGCAAGCCTTTCCACTCCCAAAAACATGCACATGGAAGGAGCTGCTGCAAAACCGATGCTGTGCTCGCTGCTGCTCCTCCTGAAGCTCTGGCTGCTAAATCTGAGGCTTTCCTTCCAATTTCAAGCTGCAAAGCACTTGCTGAATTTCAGGGAAAGTCCGGGAGGCATTTGCTGTGCTGGCACACTTTCTCCTTCCTAGACAGAGTGGAAAAGCTTTTCCCTGCCGTGTAGGCGACAAGAGACGCATTAGACAGGGATCCGGAGCTGTCCGAAGGTAAGCGCCTGTTGCCGGCCTCTTTCGGCACAAGCCCCCGCTCCGGAGCGCACCGCGGCCGGCCGGATGCTCTCTGCCGGCGAAGGTGCCGCTTCTCCGGCAAGGAAGCCTCTGCCGCTTCTCCAGCACACGGAGAGCGTGCTAGCTGCTGAAACGTGAAGAAAGAAGCTGCAGAAGACTGGCACTGAGCGTGCAGCTTTCCAGCGGAGAGAAAAAGCTACTTTAACACTCTGCAAGCCTTTCCACTCCCAAAAACATGCACATGGAAGGAGCTGCTGCAAAACCGATGCTGTGCTCGCTGCTGCTCCTCCTGAAGCTCTGGCTGCTAAATCTGAGGCTTTCCTTCCAATTTCAAGCTGCAAAGCACTTGCTGAATTCCAGGGAAAGTCCGGGAGGCATTTGCTGTGCTGGCACACTTTCTCCTTCCTAGACAGAGTGGAAAAGCTTTTCCCTGCCGTGTAGGCGACAAGAGACGCATTAGACAGGGATCCAGAGCTGTCCGAAGGTAAGCGCCTGTTGCCGGCCTCTTTCGGCACAAGCCCCCGCTCCGGAGCGCACCGCGGCCGGCAGGATGCTCTCTGCCGGCGAAGGTGCCGCTTCTCCGGCAAGGAAGCTACTGCCGCTTCTCCAGCACACGGAGAGCGTGCTAGCTGCTGAAACGTGAAGAAAGAAGCTGCAGAACACTGGCACTGAGCGTGCAGCTTTCCAGCGGAGAGAAAAAGCTACTTTAACACTCTGCAAGCCTTTCCACTCCCAAAAACATGCACATGGAAGGAGCTGCTGCAAAAGCGATGCTGTGCTCGCTGCTGCTCCTCCTGAAGCTCTGGCTGCTAAATCTGAGGCTTTCCTTCCAATTTCAAGCTGCAAAGCACTTGCTGAATTCCAGGGAAAGTCCGGGAGGCATTTGCTGTGCTGGCACACTTTCTCCTTCCTAGACAGAGTGGAAAAGCTTTTCCCTGCCGTGTAGGCGACAAGAGACGCATTAGACGGCGATCCGGAGCTGTCCGAAGGTAAGCGCCTGTTGCCGGCCTCTTTCGGCACAAGCCCCCGCTCCGGAGCGCACCGCGGCCGGCAGGATGCTCTCTGCCGGCGAAGGTGCCGCTTCTCCGGCAAGGAAGCCTCTGCCGCTTCTCCAGCACACGGAGAGCGTGCTAGCTGCTGAAACGTGAAGAAAGAAGCTGCAGAACACTGGCACTGAGCGTGCAGCTTTCCAGCGGAGAGAAAAAGCTACTTTAACACTCTGCAAGCCTTTCCACTCCCAAAAACATGCACATGGAAGGAGCTGCTGCAAAACCGATGCTGTGCTCGCTGCTGCTCCTCCTGAAGCTCTGGCTGCTAAATCTGAGGCTTTCCTTCCAATTTCAAGCTGCAAAGCACTTGCTGAATTCCAGGGAAAGTCCGGGAGGCATTTGCTGTGCTGGCACACTTTCTCCTTCCTAGACAGAGTGGAAAAGCTTTTCCCTGCCGTGTAGGCGACAAGAGACGCATTAGACGGCGATCCGGAGCTGTCCGAAGGTAAGCGGCTGTTGCCGGCCTCTTTCGGCACAAGCCCCCGCTCCGGAGCGCACCGCGGCCGGCCGGATGCTCTCTGCCGGCGAAGGTGCCGCTTCTCCGGCAAGGAAGCCTCTGCCGCTTCTCCAGCACACGGAGAGCGTGCTAGCTGCTGAAACGTGAAGAAAGAAGCTGCAGAACCCTGGCACTGAGCGTGCAGCTTTCCAGCGGAGAGAAAAAGCTACTTTAACACTCTGCAAGCCTTTCCACTCCCAAAAACATGCACATGGAAGGAGCTGCTGCAAAAGCGATGCTGTGCTCGCTGCTGCTCCTCCTGAAGCTCTGGCTGCTAAATCTGAGGCTTTCCTTCCAATTTCAAGCTGCAAAGCACTTGCTGAATTCCAGGGAAAGTCCGGGAGGCATTTGCTGTGCTGGCACACTTTCTCCTTCCTAGACAGAGTGGAAAAGCTTTTCCCTGCCGTGTAGGCGACAAGAGACGCATTAGACGGCGATCCGGAGCTGTCCGAAGGTAAGCGCCTGTTGCCGGCCTCTTTCGGCACAAGCCCCCGCTCCGGAGCGCACCGCGGCCGGCAGGATGCTCTCTGCCGGCGAAGGTGCCGCTTCTCCGGCAAGGAAGCTACTGCCGCTTCTCCAGCACACGGAGAGCGTGCTAGCTGCTGAAACGTGAAGAAAGAAGCTGCAGAACACTGGCACTGAGCGTGCAGCTTTCCAGCGGAGAGAAAAAGCTACTTTAACACTCTGCAAGCCTTTCCACTCCCAAAAACATGCACATGGAAGGAGCTGCTGCAAAAGCGATGCTGTGCTCGCTGCTGCTCCTCCTGAAGCTCTGGCTGCTAAATCTGAGGCTTTCCTTCCAATTTCAAGCTGCAAAGCACTTGCTGAATTCCAGGGAAAGTCCGGGAGGCATTTGCTGTGCTGGCACACTTTCTCCTTCCTAGACAGAGTGGAAAAGCTTTTCCCTGCCGTGTAGGCGACAAGAGACGCATTAGACGGCGATCCGGAGCTGTCCGAAGGTAAGCGCCTGTTGCCGGCCTCTTTCGGCACAAGCCCCCGCTCCGGAGCGCACCGCGGCCGGCAGGATGCTCTCTGCCGGCGAAGGTGCCGCTTCTCCGGCAAGGAAGCCTCTGCCGCTTCTCCAGCACACGGAGAGCGTGCTAGCTGCTGAAACGTGAAGAAAGAAGCTGCAGAACACTGGCACTGAGCGTGCAGCTTTCCAGCGGAGAGAAAAAGCTACTTGAACACTCTGCAAGCCTTTCCACTCCCAAAAACATGCACATGGAAGGAGCTGCTGCAAAACCGATGCTGTGCTCGCTGCTGCTCCTCCTGAAGCTCTGGCTGCTAAATCTGAGGCTTTCCTTCCAATTTCAAGCTGCAAAGCACTTGCTGAATTCCAGGGAAAGTCCGGGAGGCATTTGCTGTGCTGGCACACTTTCTCCTTCCTAGACAGAGTGGAAAAGCTTTTCCCTGCCGTGTAGGCGACAAGAGACGCATTAGACGGCGATCCGGAGCTGTCCGAAGGTAAGCGCCTGTTGCCGGCCTCTTTCGGCACAAGCCCCCGCTCCGGAGCGCACCGCGGCCGGCAGGATGCTCTCTGCCTGCGAAGGTGCCGCTTCTCCGGCAAGGAAGCCTCTGCCGCTTCTCCAGCACACGGAGAGCGTGCTAGCTGCTGAAACGTGAAGAAAGAAGCTGCAGAAGACTGGCACTGAGCGTGCAGCTTTCCAGCGGAGAGAAAAAGCTACTTTAACACTCTGCAAGCCTTTCCACTCCCAAAAACATGCACATGGAAGGAGCTGCTGCAAAAGCGATGCTGTGCTCGCTGCTGCTCCTCCTGAAGCTCTGGCTGCTAAATCTGAGGCTTTCCTTCCAATTTCAAGCTGCAAAGCACTTGCTGAATTGCAGGGAAAGTCCGGGAGGCATTTGCTGTGCTGGCACACTTTCTCCTTCCTAGACAGAGTGGAAAAGCTTTTCCCTGCCGTGTAGGCGACAAGAGACGCATTAGACGGCGATCCGGAGCTGTCCGAAGGTAAGCGCCTGTTGCCGGCCTCTTTCGGCACAAGCCCCCGCTCCGGAGCGCACCGCGGCCGGCAGGATGCTCTCTGCCGGCGAAGGTGCCGCTTCTCCGGCAAGGAAGCCTCTGCCGCTTCTCCAGCACACGGAGAGCGTGCTAGCTGCTGAAACGTGAAGAAAGAAGCTGCAGAACACTGGCACTGAGCGTGCAGCTTTCCAGCGGAGAGAAAAAGCTACTTTAACACTCTGCAAGCCTTTCCACTCCCAAAAACATGCACATGGAAGGAGCTGCTGCAAAAGCGATGCTGTGCTCGCTGCTGCTCCTCCTGAAGCTCTGGCTGCTAAATCTGAGGCTTTCCTTCCAATTTCAAGCTGCAAAGCACTTGCTGAATTCCAGGGAAAGTCCGGGAGGCATTTGCTGTGCTGGCACACTTTCTCCTTCCTAGACAGAGTGGAAAAGCTTTTCCCTGCCGTGTAGGCGACAAGAGACGCATTAGACGGCGATCCGGAGCTGTCCGAAGGTAAGCGCCTGTTGCCGGCCTCTTTCGGCACAAGCCCCCGCTCCGGAGCGCACCGCGGCCGGCAGGATGCTCTCTGCCGGCGAAGGTGCCGCTTCTCCGGCAAGGAAGCCTCTGCCGCTTCTCCAGCACACGGAGAGCGTGCTAGCTGCTGAAACGTGAAGAAAGAAGCTGCAGAACACTGGCACTGAGCGTGCAGCTTTCCAGCGGAGAGAAAAAGCTACTTTAACACTCTGCAAGCCTTTCCACTCCCAAAAACATGCACATGGAAGGAGCTGCTGCAAAAGCGATGCTGCGCTCGCTGCTGCTCCTCCTGAAGCTCTGGCTGCTAAATCTGAGGCTTTCCTTCCAATTTCAAGCTGCAAAGCACTTGCTGAATTCCAGGGAAAGTCCGGGAGGCATTTGCTGTGCTGGCACACTTTCTCCTTCCTAGACAGAGTGGAAAAGCTTTTCCCTGCCGTGTAGGCGACAAGAGACGCATTAGACGGCGATCCGGAGCTGTCCGAAGGTAAGCGCCTGTTGCCGGCCTCTTTCGGCACAAGCCCCCGCTCCGGAGCGCACCGCGGCCGGCAGGATGCTCTCTGCCGGCGAAGGTGCCGCTTCTCCGGCAAGGAAGCCTCTGCCGCTTCTCCAGCACACGGAGAGCGTGCTAGCTGCTGAAACGTGAAGAAAGAAGCTGCAGAACACTGGCACTGAGCGTGCAGCTTTCCAGCGGAGAGAAAAAGCTACTTTAACACTCTGCAAGCCTTTCCACTCCCAAAAACATGCACATGGAAGGAGCTGCTGCAAAAGCGATGCTGTGCTCGCTGCTGCTCCTCCTGAAGCTCTGGCTGCTAAATCTGAGGCTTTCCTTCCAATTTCAAGCTGCAAAGCACTTGCTGAATTCCAGGGAAAGTCCGGGAGGCATTTGCTGTGCTGGCACACTTTCTCCTTCCTAGACAGAGTGGAAAAGCTTTTCCCTGCCGTGTAGGCGACAAGAGACGCATTAGACGGCGATCCGGAGCTGTCCGAAGGTAAGCGCCTGTTGCCGGCCTCTTTCGGCACAAGCCCCCGCTCCGGAGCGCACCGCGGCCGGCAGGATGCTCTCTGCCGGCGAAGGTGCCGCTTCTCCGGCAAGGAAGCCTCTGCCGCTTCTCCAGCACACGGAGAGCGTGCTAGCTGCTGAAACGTGAAGAAAGAAGCTGCAGAACACTGGCACTGAGCGTGCAGCTTTCCAGCGGAGAGAAAAAGCTACTTTAACACTCTGCAAGCCTTTCCACTCCCAAAAACATGCACATGGAAGGAGCTGCTGCAAAAGCGATGCTGCGCTCGCTGCTGCTCCTCCTGAAGCTCTGGCTGCTAAATCTGAGGCTTTCCTTCCAATTTCAAGCTGCAAAGCACTTGCTGAATTCCAGGGAAAGTCCGGGAGGCATTTGCTGTGCTGGCACACTTTCTCCTTCCTAGACAGAGTGGAAAAGCTTTTCCCTGCCGTGTAGGCGACAAGAGACGCATTAGACGGCGATCCGGAGCTGTCCGAAGGTAAGCGCCTGTTGCCGGCCTCTTTCGGCACAAGCCCCCGCTCCGGAGCGCACCGCGGCCGGCAGGATGCTCTCTGCCGGCGAAGGTGCCGCTTCTCCGGCAAGGAAGCCTCTGCCGCTTCTCCAGCACACGGAGAGCGTGCTAGCTGCTGAAACGTGAAGAAAGAAGCTGCAGAACACTGGCACTGAGCGTGCAGCTTTCCAGCGGAGAGAAAAAGCTACTTTAACACTCTGCAAGCCTTTCCACTCCCAAAAACATGCACATGGAAGGAGCTGCTGCAAAAGCGATGCTGTGCTCGCTGCTGCTCCTCCTGAAGCTCTGGCTGCTAAATCTGAGGCTTTCCTTCCAATTTCAAGCTGCAAAGCACTTGCTGAATTCCAGGGAAAGTCCGGGAGGCATTTGCTGTGCTGGCACACTTTCTCCTTCCTAGACAGAGTGGAAAAGCTTTTCCCTGCCGTGTAGGCGACAAGAGACGCATTAGACGGCGATCCGGAGCTGTCCGAAGGTAAGCGCCTGTTGCCGGCCTCTTTCGGCACAAGCCCCCGCTCCGGAGCGCACCGCGGCCGGCAGGATGCTCTCTGCCGGCGAAGGTGCCGCTTCTCCGGCAAGGAAGCCTCTGCCGCTTCTCCAGCACACGGAGAGCGTGCTAGCTGCTGAAACGTGAAGAAAGAAGTTGCAGAACACTGGCACTGAGCGTGCAGCTTTCCAGCGGAGAGAAAAAGCTACTTTAACACTCTGCAAGCCTTTCCACTCCCAAAAACATGCACATGGAAGGAGCTGCTGCAAAACCGATGCTGTGCTCGCTGCTGCTCCTCCTGAAGCTCTGGCTGCTAAATCTGAGGCTTTCCTTCCAATTTCAAGCTGCAAAGCACTTGCTGAATTCCAGGGAAAGTCCGGGAGGCATTTGCTGTGCTGGCACACTTTCTCCTTCCTAGACAGAGTGGAAAAGCTTTTCCCTGCCGTGTAGGCGACAAGAGACGCATTAGACGGCGATCCGGAGCTGTCCGAAGGTAAGCGCCTGTTGCCGGCCTCTTTCGGCACAAGCCCCCGCTCCGGAGCGCACCGCGGCCGGCAGGATGCTCTCTGCCGGCGAAGGTGCCGCTTCTCCGGCAAGGAAGGCTCTGCCGCTTCTCCAGCACACGGAGAGCGTGCTAGCTGCTGAAACGTGAAGAAAGAAGCTGCAGAACACTGGCACTGAGCGTGCAGCTTTCCAGCGGAGAGAAAAAGCTACTTTAACACTCTGCAAGCCTTTCCACTCCCAAAAACATGCACATGGAAGGAGCTGCTGCAAAACCGATGCTGTGCTCGCTGCTGCTCCTCCTGAAGCTCTGGCTGCTAAATCTGAGGCTTTCCTTCCAATTTCAAGCTGCAAAGCACTTGCTGAATTCCAGGGAAAGTCCGGGAGGCATTTGCTGTGCTGGCACACTTTCTCCTTCCTAGACAGAGTGGAAAAGCTTTTCCCTGCCGTGTAGGCGACAAGAGACGCATTAGACGGCGATCCGGAGCTGTCCGAAGGTAAGCGCCTGTTGCCGGCCTCTTTCGGCACAAGCCCCCGCTCCGGAGCGCACCGCGGCCGGCAGGATGCTCTCTGCCGGCGAAGGTGCCGCTTCTCCGGCAAGGAAGCCTCTGCCGCTTCTCCAGCACACGGAGAGCGTGCTAGCTGCTGAAACGTGAAGAAAGAAGCTGCAGAACACTGGCACTGAGCGTGCAGCTTTCCAGCGGAGAGAAAAAGCTACTTTAACACTCTGCAAGCCTTTCCACTCCCAAAAACATGCACATGGAAGGAGCTGCTGCAAAACCGATGCTGTGCTCGCTGCTGCTCCTCCTGAAGCTCTGGCTGCTAAATCTGAGGCTTTCCTTCCAATTTCAAGCTGCAAAGCACTTGCTGAATTCCAGGGAAAGTCCGGGAGGCATTTGCTGTGCTGGCACACTTTCTCCTTCCTAGACAGAGTGGAAAAGCTTTTCCCTGCCGTGTAGGCGACAAGAGACGCATTAGACGGCGATCCGGAGCTGTCCGAAGGTAAGCGCCTGTTGCCGGCCTCTTTCGGCACAAGCCCCCGCTCCGGAGCGCACCGCGGCCGGCAGGATGCTCTCTGCCGGCGAAGGTGCCGCTTCTCCGGCAAGGAAGCCTCTGCCGCTTCTCCAGCACACGGAGAGCGTGCTAGCTGCTGAAACGTGAAGAAAGAAGCTGCAGAACACTGGCACTGAGCGTGCAGCTTTCCAGCGGAGAGAAAAAGCTACTTTAACACTCTGCAAGCCTTTCCACTCCCAAAAACATGCACATGGAAGGAGCTGCTGCAAAACCGATGCTGTGCTCGCTGCTGCTCCTCCTGAAGCTCTGGCTGCTAAATCTGAGGCTTTCCTTCCAATTTCAAGCTGCAAAGCACTTGCTGAATTCCAGGGAAAGCCCGGGAGGCATTTGCTGTGCTGGCACACTTTCTCCTTCCTAGACAGAGTGGAAAAGCTTTTCCCTGCCGTGTAGGCGACAAGAGACGCATTAGACGGCGATCCGGAGCTGTCCGAAGGTAAGCGCCTGTTGCCGGCCTCTTTCGGCACAAGCCCCCGCTCCGGAGCGCACCGCGGCCGGCAGGATGCTCTCTGCCGGCGAAGGTGCCGCTTCTCCGGCAAGGAAGCCTCTGCCGCTTCTCCAGCACACGGAGAGCGTGCTAGCTGCTGAAACGTGAAGAAAGAAGCTGCAGAACACTGGCACTGAGCGTGCAGCTTTCCAGCGGAGAGAAAAAGCTACTTTAACACTCTGCAAGCCTTTCCACTCCCAAAAACATGCACATGGAAGGAGCTGCTGCAAAACCGATGCTGTGCTCGCTGCTGCTCCTCCTGAAGCTCTGGCTGCTAAATCTGAGGCTTTCCTTCCAATTTCAAGCTGCAAAGCACTTGCTGAATTCCAGGGAAAGCCCGGGAGGCATTTGCTGTGCTGGCACACTTTCTCCTTCCTAGACAGAGTGGAAAAGCTTTTCCCTGCCGTGTAGGCGACAAGAGACGCATTAGACGGCGATCCGGAGCTGTCCGAAGGTAAGCGCCTGTTGCCGGCCTCTTTCGGCACAAGCCCCCGCTCCGGAGCGCACCGCGGCCGGCAGGATGCTCTCTGCCGGCGAAGGTGCCGCTTCTCCGGCAAGGAAGCCTCTGCCGCTTCTCCAGCACACGGAGAGCGTGCTAGCTGCTGAAACGTGAAGAAAGAAGCTGCAGAAGACTGGCACTGAGCGTGCAGCTTTCCAGCGGAGAGAAAAAGCTACTTTAACACTCTGCAAGCCTTTCCACTCCCAAAAACATGCACATGGAAGGAGCTGCTGCAAAACCGATGCTGTGCTCGCTGCTGCTCCTCCTGAAGCTCTGGCTGCTAAATCTGAGGCTTTCCTTCCAATTTCAAGCTGCAAAGCACTTGCTGAATTCCAGGGAAAGTCCGGGAGGCATTTGCTGTGCTGGCACAGGGCAAATGTCCATTTAAAAAGTCTTTTTTTGACGGAAATCAATCACCTCCAACATCACAACATTTTCAAAAATCCCCTCACTCATCACCTAGGATGTTTTCAATGGTCAGTACATTTCTTAGCAATTGAGTAATGAGTCATCAGCAATATTATTAACTTTCATTATCAAGGTAACACTGAAGAGTCCAACATCATTTGATAAAAATGTCCTACATTTCTGACCCATATATTAAAAGGGATCATAGTTCCTGATGTTTCCCAGATTTCTCTTTAGCCTAACTATTTATGTCAGACTATTTTATTTCTTTTATTTCATTTCATTTCATTTTTATTTTATTTTGTTCTTAATGACTTTTCATTCCTTTCTCTTTTCTGTTGCCTCCCCAGCTCCCAGGAAAAGCAGACCTGAAATCTTCCTTCAGGATTAAGCTCTGTCAAGTTCTAAACACAAAACACTTCTTAAAAAACCACTAAGCCATTCAAGAACAAAGTACTATAAAACAAACTAAAAGGCATTCACTAAAGAGGACATATTAAGGAAATTCTCATGGAGGCAGTTTGTGTCAAGTAAATTGAGAGATTTTTCTTGAGTTACTGTTTCTGTTCCTCTGCAGCAAGATTTCCAAGAACCAGCATTTGCCAAGGGGATGTATTCCCTTTTCAAACCCTGTGCCAAGTGCCCTAAATCAGCATCAGTTATAATTCCTTTTAAAACAAACAGCAAGTGGGGCAAGAACAAAGGAGAACCAACACAACACAGTGTTCCCCGCTCAGACCCCTATTCCCTATCATCTTTTATGGACCCTAATGCACTCCCAAAGCTATTAATTGAATGGATACATCCATCTGGAGATGAGAAGAGAGTGCAGTGACAAAGGAGGAGTAAGGCTGTCAGGGCCATAGTGTGAAGTGGGAACAGATGGAAATCACTGTCTGGCTTAGGAAACACCTGCTGCACCATGAGGCAAGGTGCTGGCACTACAGCAACTACTGGACAGATTGGCTGAGAATACTGTTGTAAAATGTTCAGAGAAAATAAGAAGTAACTTGATAAAAATGTAGGAGGGTCTTGTCCACATACCTTCATAACCACTAATTTAAATTTCATTTCAGGAAAACTAATACTGAAAATTACCATCAGAGGTAGTAAAAACCATTGCCAGCAAAAACAAAGCAAAAAAAACCCAAAAACCCCCTGTTGCATCCTTTCGGGCAAGGAGGAGAAAGCAAAGGGAACAGCAATCACGAGAAACCCTTTGGAATATTTCTATTAGCATGCTGCTTGTAACCCTTTCGTTAGTGTGGGACTACACAGGTTGCAGAGAATTCTGGACAGTTGCTCTTCCACATCCATGGAAGGAAAACACAGGAAAAACACTTTTCCCACGAAATGCAGGCTGTGAAGATGTGGCTCAGGCTGTACCTTTCAGCTCATTCCTCCCATGAAGGGGAGTATCTTGCCAGACTGATGTGACATCTAATCACAGAACGTGATTTTCAAGTTATGAGTCTGATACTTTCAACAGGGTGAATATTTTCAAAAGCATGATAATAAAAGTGGGCTGAGGAAGCAGTGTCTCTTCCTTTCATGGGTTTGGTATCATGAAAAAAAATTAAATACATTAAAAATAAGTTTGTTATTGAGAGAGATAATGGCTGATCAACAGCATAAAAATAAGATATTGCGGCAGAAA
The DNA here is from genome assembly GCF_963513975.1 of Fringilla coelebs. Taxonomy (NCBI): domain Eukaryota; kingdom Metazoa; phylum Chordata; class Aves; order Passeriformes; family Fringillidae; genus Fringilla; species Fringilla coelebs. The sequence continues at coordinate 128,634 of NW_028167461.1, read as the reverse complement.
TATTCTCTATGCAGGAAGAAAAAAAGGAGTGGAAAACCCTCAACATAGCATAAAGAATGCAAGGAAAGCATAATTCAGCACCAAGATCTGCACATAAGGAGGAGATTAAAAAAAAAAAAAAAGCCAGACAGACACAGTCAGGATGCGAAGATAACAAAAGCACTGTTGGTGGGAAGAAATCTTAAAAAAATTGTTTTTAAGAAAAGCAAAAATAAACCCTCCCCTCAAAACCCAAATCATGCTGCTTCTGTTGGCACTGCAATAGCAGCATTTCAATTATTCGCAGAGGGAACCAGACTACCAGGATAAGGCTGAACTGCAGCCAGCATTAGAAATTTAGTCTTATCCCATGAGAATACATCAATGTGATGTTATTACACGTTATATGTTCTATATACCCTCATTCTTCATTAAAAAAACCCCATACTTAGGGATGCTACAAGAAGGAAGCACTGATCATTAAGTGAATCTATTTGGCATTTCCAACCAAAATTCTCAGTGCACCATCTGGCAACTTATGAACTGCTTTAAATACCTAGCGGGGTGTTGTCTCCATGAGCCCTCCTGTAACCTAGTTTCTGTGATGGGCAATTTTGCAGCACTCAGTTTTCTGAGGGTATTTGTTCCTATCTGAGGGTAGGAGCAAATCACAATTCTTCAGAAGATTTACTCATCTGACCTTGCAGTTGTGTTTTGTCTTAGCCACTGAAAAGCATCAAACCCAACCACTTAGAGTACCAAAAAAACAGCTGCAGAATTAAAATGCTATCTATTCCATGCTAATTTCTCAGTGGATCATCACTTGCAAACACAGTTTATATGAAATAAAGCTCTTCTCCAAACTGTACTGCAACTTTAAAAGGACATAAATTGTCATTTAAAAAAAAAGGAACTGCAAACATAAGCATGGTCAGATTAAATATTTTATTAGATTTGACAAATTCTTCCCTCACACTCCTATTTCTTACAATTAATGGCAATTCTGATAACAGGTGTTGTGACTTTATTGGAAAAAATGATTTCAATTTCAGTCGAAGCAAGGTGCATTACTAACCTAGCAAAACTAATTAATTTTGCTCCAAGCATTCTTTACAGAGACGCCTGTTTTGAGCAATTTTCGGTTTAATGAACCAGCTTTGAGAAGGGGAAATGCAGCATTAATGAAAGGAAAACTACTTGCTTTTTGGTTTGTTTTGACAAGTTTTTGCATTGACCTTAAGATGGGTTATTTGAAGGTAATTCAGCTCTGGTGTTTGTGCACCTCTTGAGCAGTGAAGGCTGCAGCTAGGAGTGCCTATTTGGTTTCTCTCCTTCCCCCTACAGGAAAGAGAAACCAACCTTTCTCTTCCTTACAGCCCATAAGACTATCTAATAAATAACTGTATTTATCAGCCCTACAGACTAACAGAATCAGGGAACACGAACAGAGCATGTGGGAAAAGATACAGAAAGAAAGGGTAGCAACCATTCCTCTTCAAGTATCCCTCCATCAGTTGAACAGCACCTTCTCTCTCAAAGCCTCCTCCACTGAAGGAAACAATACAGAAATTCTGCTCAAGATGCTACCAAGATCTACCTTTACACTGAAAATCAACCAGCCACTTTTACCCTTGTCCTCTTAAAAGCGTGACAGCTTTGGCCCTAGTCAAACCAGACAAACTCCTACAAATATAAGCCAAGTCTTCCATGAGTCCTGTAAAAAGCATTTGAAACTTTAACAGAACTAGATCAACTGACTCATGGTCTGGACTGTGATCTCCCATTTGAGTATGAGGATTTTGATACTCCTCATAGGCATTGCTGGGTACTGAATGATATCTTATAATACTGAAAAATAAAGGACTTTGAGATAACCTCTTTGGCATATCTCAGTGGTACCAGGAGAACTTACAATAGTAGGTTACATACAGGCTCAATGTTCTATGTAGAAATCCGGAGGGTTATGTCTAGTAATGCAAGGGACATAATTTTTATTCTTAATGTTTCAGACATCAGGAGATCTGCAGGATCAAAGCTTTAACATCAAACTCTGTGCTCAAGAGAAATCTTCATCTCAAAGAGAAATCCTCAGTTTATAGAGGTTAAAGCAGTTGTTGCAAGGAAATAGAGGTTTCTAATATACTAAAGTAAAAATTCACAGACTTTCACTTTCTACAGAGCACTTTCAAAAAGACATTATTACTGATGCTCAAGAAAAGTACTTGCAATTTGATGAAAATGAAAGTACACAAACCCTTTACATCTTTCAATATCTTTGCAGTGGTAGAGTCAGTACTAGTGGGTTTAGTGTTCAGCGGTGTTGCTGGCTAAATCTGCACAACAGGCTTATGTAATGAAGAGTTAGCTCCACAGCCCAGACAAATCACCTCCCCTCTAACTTTCCCTCACAGGACAGAGACAGAATTGCCACCTCAGCAAGCACACTGCAGGGATATAGAGGTAGCAGGCATGAAATAGTGATGTCCTGGTACATACAGAGACTCAGCCTTGACCCCTGACTCCACAGCAACTCCTTGGTTATTCTCCCTTTTTCAGCAGAAGTACAAGTATATCAAAGAGTGAGGAAAAAAACCAGGGGAAACCCATTTCCCCCCAAACTATGAAATACTGCCAGCCCAGTCATAGCCCCCTCTCCTAATTCTGCTTAGTATTTATTATGTTCTCTATTTCAAGGGGATGAAATTAATGGTTTATGTTCTCTGTTTTCAAAGGAAATTAATGAATGTCCCACATTCCTTAGCAGACACCTGTCTTTTCAAACTAAGACAGGAGGAAACCTCTTATCTCACAAAATAGATCTTCCAGATGCTCAAGAGCTCACATCCTATCTCTGCATACCCTACCCCCACCGTGCAGGGTGGTATATCTCAGTGGTACAGAAATAACCAGTAGAAGAGCCGATTTAGTTTCTGCTTGTTGCTCCAAACTAACACGGATCTACAAGCACTGCTGTTCAGCTTTTGCAGAAGAGGTAATAGGATACAGCCCCAGCCCATAGCTGGCATGGGGAGGCAGCAGAGAGTGAGGGCAAGGGGGCAAGTAAATTATTTGATTTGCTCATGTCTGAGCTGTGCTGCTGATTTTCTGCATGGGTGGTCTTACAGGTATGGCTACTAATCTCCCTCAGAGTAAGTGCTTGGATCTGTACCCATGTAAATACTTTGTCTGATTTCACTTGGAAATCCTGATGGGAGTGATGTGGAAAGGCCATTCACTAAGTGGCTTTTTTCCAAGTCCTGTTTCATTCCTCTGCATTTAGCAAACAAGCATAAGGCCACTTTCATCCATGCTTGTCCTGAGGATCCTTCAGCTCTCACTTCATGGCTGAATGAGCAGTTTAACATACTGGTCCCTCACTAAGGTTTGTGAAACTGTTTGCTCTTCCCCTGATTAATCTGGTTTCTTCTAGAAGAAGTTCCCCATGATTATTGTTTAGCTTGCAGCAGCTATGCCAGTTCAGTGCTTTTGAAATTATGGATTCTGTTTATAGGTTACCAAAATTCCACTAGGAATACATTCAATACTCTAGTTTTTGTAAAATCCTTCTCTATTTATAAGTAACTCATAAGTGCTTATAACTTGTAAGTAACTTATAAGTACTTATAACTCAGGGCAGTTCAGGATCTCCCTTCAAAATACAACAAATGCCTATTTCTGCAGAAATAAAGTACTGTCTAATGATTTCAACATCCAAAATGCTACACTTAAATGAGTGGCTATATGTATTGTCAATTCAGATACTTTTCTATTTATAGTGCGTTTATTTATGCCTGAGATGCATTTAAATATAAATTGCCGTACTTAATGCCAAGTTTTATAACATGTCATTCACAATCCATTAAGTATTTTATTACATATATTGTAGAAGAAATAAATTTATAGTCCCCATTTATAGTATAAATAAGGAATGATGAAAAGCACAATAAAAATGTCTTACTTTTTGGGTTTTGTGGAGGTTTACTGCTAGAGCATAGTTACCAGTCATGTTTTAATGTTTTACTATAATAAAAGACATGATCTGAGTGCAGTAATATATGTAAAATTAAAAGAAGCCCTACTAAAATGACAGAAGCTTTCCTATTCAGACACAAACAATTACAGACTTAGCATATTCTCAGTTGCTTTCTAGGCTGTAGGAGCATGTGGAAATAAATTTTGCTTTGTTAATTTTAAAGCATTTGCCAGGTGCTTCTTCATAGAAGGTTTCCAGAACATACTTCACTTTGTTGATAATGGGGGAAAAACACACACACAAAAACTTTATTCCTTGCATCCATTTTCCTAGGTCATCCATGACCAACTATGTTTCTTTTCCCTTGCTTTCTGACTATAAGTCAGGAATCAGCAAGGAAATAAAAACTTTCCTCTTCATGTTTGGTTTGAGGGTTTTTTGGTTTTTTTCCCAGTTACCTCTCAAAATTTCATTTCCTATTACTGGCTAGAAAAAAAAATAGTATTTTGGGGAAAAATTTCTTATGTCATGCTGTCCTTAGAAATGCTGTCTTCACAGTTCCTCAGTGTCTTTCCAAACAAGTACAGAAGAGAAGACAATCTTCTTAGCACATATATGGGGGAATTCTCATTGTTTTAAAAGAAAAAAGAAAATTTGGAAAGCACCAAAGCCAATAAACACTTTGAAAAAATATTGCCATATGTTTTGACGATCTCTCCACTAGAACCAAAAATCTGGGCAAGACAGAGCGTTGAGAATGTGAAAGGATATTTTTTGATCAGTTGATCAGTTCAGGTCTTGATCTGACCCCTAGTCTGTCTTGCCCTTTCCAGATGCTTTCACATTGCTAAGTCCTCAGTCAGTCTGTGTTCAGCTGCTGTTATTTCAAACCACACAAGCCTGAGTGAAATTCAATCAAGCACACCTGAGCAGATCTCCATAGCAGTCTCTGACATTAAGTTACTGTCTCAGCTGGTTGTTATGGGAAGTGGGAACCAAACCTTGACTCATGGCATTACCGGCATCAGTCTTTCCATTTTCTGTCCCTGGAATATTTGAGTGTCTCTCACTAGGGCAGAAGGTTTGAAGGCAGGATGACCCCAAAGACAAATGATCCCATAATAACAGAGGGAAAAGAGAGGGAGAAGTGACTTTCACAGAGCAAACACTGCCTCTGTGATAAAAGCACGAAGATAATGCTGATCTCTGGAGCACTATTTTTTAACTAATGCACATAAATCTAAAACTGCTTTCTTGGAGACTTAAAAGGAAAGTAGGCAATCCTGGAAGATGGTGAGGCATAAGTCCCTGGATTTCTAATGTTATGGTTTTAAGAAAATTTAAAGGTATTTAAGCAATTTTCCTAATAGAAAACAGTTTGAAAGCATACCTTTAAGCTAAAACAGACCTTTGTGACACAAAACCATCAGAAGTTAAAACACTCCTGAATTCCATAATCTTTTTTGTTGTTTGGTTTTGTTTTCTTTTTCAAAGCATGAATCTTCCTTTCATTAAGTAAAGGGTAAACAAAGGCACAGAGAAACTAAGCAAGTATACCAATCTTACAGTGAAGTAAATAAAACCACAGAAACAGCAAAGTCCCAGTTCTTAGCCATACACACTCACCAAGAATTGAACCCTGAGTCGTGCTCCAACTTATCTACCAGTTTTATTTTTACTGGGATGTACTACTAATAGTATTGCCTTTTTAATTTTGTAGATAGAATGAGAAGTTGGAGAACTTCATCAAGACCATTTTCTTTTGCAACTTGTCAGGTACATCTTATCTTTATGTAGTAACAGAAAATATTTATTTTAAGGAAAGAGAAAAATTACAGCTTATAAAGAGATTGTTACATGGAAATAAATCAGTGCCTTCATACTGGTATCACTATGATAGCTATTTCAGCTTACCCCATTAATGCTACTTTCTTTATCAATTTCTTAACAAATTCAATTTGTTATAATGTTTCTTTAATATTTCCACTGGGTTGGTACTTGAAATTCCTTTGTCCAGTCTGTTTCCTCTCTGTTACAAGATGCCCTTGATCTGTTCCAACTTACTTCCTCTCATCCTTAACTCTTGAAATACATTGCTATCTTAGGCTATCCAATCCCATGCTCACAGTGACCACTCTAAAGAGAGGGCTTAATCACAAAGGTTTTTCTGGGTTGCATCAAACAAGTAGGCTGCTTCCTAAATAACTTAGCAGCAATTACCACAGAAGAAGAAGACAAAGAAGATGAAGATGAAGAAGAAGGTAAAAACCAACATCCAAAAAAGCAAAAAAACCCAATAGCTTGGTTCAGTGGCTACATCTCAACTTCCTGTGTGCATTCTTCCAAACCTGGATGTTACAAAGCACTAGAATGAGAGCTGTGGAAGCGAACTGCTTTCCTCTCCAGGTCCATGCAAGGTGCATCATGCTCTGGCAGCGATTTATTTTTTTCCCCTTCATTCTCCTCTGGCAGCAGGTATGGTCTCTGCAGCAGAGATCACACAACTCACATCATCCCAAGCAGCTGCAGCTTTGTTTGTGCCTGAGGGCAATGCCTGTAATCACAAAGGCTTAATTAAACATCACCCCTCTGCACTTCAGTAAATTCATAAGATACGATACTACCTACATGCCTCTGGTTAACAGCAGTTGGAAAAGGTAATAACAAAAAGCCCACATTAATCTCTTTGCCCTTGCTCCCTTAGTGGTACTGTACCTTTAAATTTAGCTGAGTCAACCCTCTTTCCTCAAGGAAAAAAGGCTGAAAAGTCTGAACTTATTCCAGAAGACCCCCACAGGAGTCAGTGGTGAAGACTTCTTGAGGCAATGTTTTTATCATCCTTTTGCAGCTAGAAAATGCCAAAAGATAAGCTATTGAAATTCGCAGTGCAACTCCTGCTTTGTGAAGTCAGTTTCTTTCCTACCCTAAACAAATCATGTCAGGCACAGAAAAGCAAAAGGATCCAAAGGACCAAGCCCTCCAGTGACAATCCTACTTGAGTAAAAGCTCAAGGAAGAACCAGGTAGGAATGATTTCTCACAAGGTGGGCATTAAACCTGCACGGCAACAACAGAGATCATTCAAGTATCAGGGGGTGCAGTTAAGTATCTTTCTCCCACAGCTATTGCCTTGGTCCTGCTCAATGCTTTCTCTGGTTTAAAGGAGAGAAACAAACAGGGTTGTCAGGAATTACATTAGTAATTTCTTGGGGCCGGGGGAGTGAGCCTGATTCAGAGAAAAGACACAAAAACTCAGTGGAGGGAAATGACAGACCTGACAGACCTCTCTTGCCACATTCTCATACAAAATCTTCATTCCACTAGAATTATTATGAAGGCACAGAATAAAATTTAAGTCAGTCAAAAAGTTATTGTTATTTTTTCACCACTGGTGTTAGGACAAAAGACAAGTCTTGGATAAATGGTAAATATATTTATTGCGCTGGGGTTTCCATATTTTCCATTTGTAAAAGGAGAAAGCATTCATTCATTGCCTTGGGTCTATTAGGACATAGAAGAAACTGTTCATTCAATTCCAGAAACTCAAAATCTTCTTTTATTCTAACTAAGAATTATGCTTCAAAATGTTACTCCTCTAGAATGCTCTAGGAGCACAAACTGTAATGGGGATCACAGAGAACACTGATATCCTGTACAAAACAACAGCCTCTTAACCAATCCCACTCATCTAGAGATGTAACAAGGGATAACAAGAAGAAAGGGAAAAGCTGAAGTAATAGCTGCTCTATGGCCATTTTCTGCCTTGATGAGCCAGGGAAAACCAAGAGTAAATAACAGCAGAAGGCAGTCTCACCACCACTGCAGATGCAACATATCCAGGGTTTTGCTTGTAACCCTGCAGGATTTTGTATGTGACCAGTCTCATTACTGTGACTATGAAGCACGGACAGACAACTCTTCAACTAATGAAAGTTGGAAAGAGTGTGTTTATTACAGTGCTGGACACATGAGAGTAACCTCCCAAAGACGTGTCAAAAAGTCACAAACTCCTGCTCTCTTTTTATCCAAAAAGGTTTAACACATTCAGATGGTTTCCAGGATGGTTTATACGGCATCTATTACATAAACATTAGCTCTCACCTCGTATTATAATTAGCTGAATGTGCATTACAGCTGCGCAATTGTCCTCTTTAATTTGGTTCCTCTGAAGAGGAAGTAAGACACCTTCCTCATGGTAAACTCTTCAACCATGGTAAGTTGGCAGGGCTTCTTGGCCTGTTGGTCACAGTCCAAACCTCCTTTAATTCTTAGAAATCTGTGTTATTTATGGTTCCTGCATTCTTACAATACTTTGTATATTACCTGTCATTCCCAACCTTGTTTCAGTCATTCCCACTTGGTATCAATTAGTTTCCTTGTTAAGCTCTAATCACAGTATATGATCTTTGCTAACTACATTTCTAACTTAACCCCTTAATTCATTTAAGCTCTTAATTAAAATATATATAGTATTCACCATCTTAGTTGCATTCCTAGCTCAACCCCTTGACTCAGTCAGAAATGCAGACCTAGGCACTAGTCCTATTCCACAGGATAGAAATTCGCAGAACTGGTGTTAAGAGGGCTGGGCACGCGAGGCAACACCTGTTTTAACAACAACAATCTCACATCCATTACTTAAATTCTCCAAACTCCACCACAGGAAGTAGGAATAAGGGCTTCAGGGCTTTTTTAGAGCACATCCAACAGGAGCTGTATAAGGACAGGTGTCCTGTGGTCCCTTTGGGAGTTGGCAGGAAGGAATCCCAAATCAACAGCTGGTGGTTCTGCTAACTAGAAGAGACTTTCCCATTTTAACCCCTCTCCTGCATCATTTAGTTCTATTTCTTCCAATTAAACTTTTTAATTTTGGAGCAGTGTTAATGAGATCCTTTCCTGAACACCTGCAGTTATCTCAGGGATCTTTAAATGTTCCCCTTGTGAGCCATTACCCTCAGAGCTGCACATGAATGAGATCCCCTGCACTTATAGAACCCTTCTTGCTCTCTTGAATGCAATTGGCCCAATTTCTGACTTCAAAAATCAAACAAAAATGACCCAAATGAACACTTAAGCCCAAACACTGCAGAATCTCCTGTCACTAATACACTAGGCAAGCTCCCCCATTCTCCTCATGGGTCACAAAATCAGGGGGTATAAGTCATGTGGGCAGTCCCAAAGCTGGGAGCCATTTGTTGGTCACACCACTATTCATAATACTCAACATTCCTGGGCCTCCTTTCATTTATACACTTTAAAATACATAAGCACTTAAATCCTAGCCTCTTGATTCCCTGGTGGTATTAAGAGAACTCCTTCGGAACAGACAACAAACTGGTTGGCCAAAAGCCCAGGTCCCCAAGAAAACCACATCAATAAATATGAAAAGTTGGAGGAAGGAGGAAAAAATAAAAGAAGAAAAGAAAAGAAAAGAAAAGAAAAGAAAAGAAAAGAAAAGAAAAGAAAAGAAAAGAAAAGAAAAGAAAAGAAAAGAAAAGAAAAGAAAAGAAAAGAAAAGAAAAGAAAAGAAAAGAAAAGAAAAGAAAAGAAAAGAAAAGAAAAGAAAAGAAAAGAGAAAAAAGAAAACGTTGACTTTTCTTTTGCTGGAGTCTTCCAAATGTTAGCTTTTAAACAAGGCTACTGAGAAACACCTAAAGGTCTCTCCTCTACCTCTCTCCAAAAGAGATTTCAGCTTTGCCCTTGCAGCAAGTCTTTTTGATTCTGGTCATTCTGCCTTTATTGAAAAAAGTACACTCTACTATCAAAAAATTACTACTTGAAGTATATTACTTGTGTCACCAGAGACATGGTTCAGAGCTCTCTCGTATCTCCAGGTTTCACTGCTTTCTGGATGCATATTTAAGCCTCTGTCCAAGTCAGACTACTGACACTGGTGTTACCTGTACTTTCTGAAGAGTTGTGTTATCTGTCCAGACTGCATTGATTAAAGGATGTCTGGACTTGAACATGATTGCATTAAGGCAGATAATGGTTAATGAGGAGCAGATTTTATTGCTCTGGACATTTCTTTCCCTTCCCTATCTCCTTACTTACAAGGCAGGATGTGCATTCCATTTATTTTTTACTGAAAAATAACTACTTGATTTTGTAGCTGAAATATGGTTTAAAGCCATAGAAAAGTGTTAAATGGTTAAAAAGACATCTAATAAAACTAAAACTATTAGATTATTAAGTCTACATTTGAAGTAATACATAATTAGAAAGATGTAGCTGACAGATTTGTTTTTTGCCTCTTCAAAAAGCAAAGTGATGGGACGTACACAAAGAAAATAAGTAAATATGAACACTATCGAAATACTGATCTTTTAGTTCAGACAGTTTAGGAGCCTGTGGCACTCATATCTAAGGAGTAAACAAAATCACTGGTTTTAGAACATTATGTGAAAAATTACCACTCAACAACCTATTAGCTATTTTGCTCTTTAACCTAGCATTATGCACATTACCTTTTCCCAGGCATCATGTGCATATCAGATGTTTACATGCAGAGATGGGAAAAAATGTATCTCAAATTTTAAAAAGCAGGAACTTGTTCATTGGCCATGCAGAGTAGTCACAGACAGAAAGGGATGAACCATGTAATTGCTTCTCAAGCAATACATGCTAAATAGTACTGACTAATAGTATATAGTTAATATAGACTAATAGCAAGAATAATAGTGGATCAAACATATAAGCCCAGGGCTTTTAAGCTCCCATTTGTTTCATCTTTAGGAACAGCTGTCCATGTGCATACAGAGTATTTTTCCCAAAAATATGTGCTGATCAAATTCCTAATTACACAATATTAACAAATACCATTATAAAACTTTCTCTTTGCATAGAGTAAAAAATATACTATTTTAACTTTGTGGCCCATAAACAAAAAACCCCCAAACACACTTTTTTTTCAGGCCAAGAGAACGGTTTCTTCATTGACAAGAGACTGACAATATAATGTATTTGCAAATAAATGTAACAATGTCCAGAGCTAAAGTGCACCAAATTGTGGAAGTAAAATTATCTTCTGTATTGAACTGCAAAGGTGTTGTACAATCTTTATGACAGCCAAATATTCCAAAGAAAGAGTATTAACAAAAGAAATAGTTCTTAAGTTGCCTAAGAAAGTATCAAGCTTCTCGGCTGCTTGGTCATATGCAGCTATTTTCATACAACTTGGAGTTCCACATGTTGACACTTCTGTTGAAGAAAAAAATCAGCACTCTAAGATCATATGAAAGGAATTTTAGTTTGAAAATATTCTTTTAAAGATTCTTGAGAACTTTTCTGCTTCTTTTTTGGAGACCAAGATGATAAATGATGTAGACTATTTTCTACAGCTCCAGTTGCAGACATCCTTGCTCAGTTTCTGCTGAATACAATTATTGCACATTTTGAAAAGATGACACCCAGCTTACATGGGGTTAATCTCATATATTACATGTCAAGCCACTGCACAGATATCCTGACTTGCAAGTAGAAAGCCAATGTCTGATACTTGGAACAACAGAGCCAGTGTCTGGTACTTGGAACAACTTCTCTATTAAAAATTGCCTAGTCTATAAAAATTAAAAAGCACCTTTTTTTTGACAGTCAAATGTTTGTTTTCTTGAAACTTATTGAAGTTAAGAAATGTGCAAACTTTTTGCCATTTATGGCAGGGGAATACTTTTAAGCTTCTGGACTGGCTTGAATTTCTCCTGCATACACTGACCTGGCTGAGGACCAGACCCACCAGTGCCACCCTCTCAGTGGCACCCCTCCCAGTGGGACGCCATGGGCTTGGCCAGCACAGGATCCACCAACCTGTGCAGTTCTGGGAAAGATTAATGGAGACCATGGAGAAGAAACAAAAAGGAAACTGCAAACGTGTAATTAACCTTTCTGATTAAGCATTGGAAATTGTTCCAGCAGAAAGTTGTACTATTAGTCACATCATTATTTTTAATCAGCTTGATTTCTAAGCTTTTCTGCTGGAGTAGGAAAGCCCATCCAGAACTGTGCACATAAGAATTTGTTGTATAGCACTACAAGGCTTTATTTGGTTGTGTTTTTTTACAAGCCTTAAAATTTGTGAGACTTCACAGATATACCCAGAATTGGTGGCTTGATTATTTAAACATCGCTTTTCTCTCCTTCCCAAGTCAAGAGCCACAACTTCAAGCCCTGCAGCTCAAGAAGAGAGCTCAGTGCATGCAAAATAAGCTTTTTTGTCTTGACTCTGGTCAAATCATGCCACAGAAATCCCAAGTCTTCTGTAGACAGCAAATGATTGTTCTTTTGTCAGGCAATGCTCCTTCTGACCAGCTCTCAACACACCAGAACAAATCAGCTTCAAGTTACACTATTAAAATTAAGGCACTCTCCTACCACTTCCAGATTTCATAACTATAAACATATAAACAATAACTATAAACATATAAACATGGAACTATAAACATATAAACAATAACTATAAACATATGAACATGGAACTATAAACATATAAACAATAACTATAAACATATAAACATGGAACTATAAACATATAAACATGAAACTATAAACATATAAACAATAACTATAGACATATAAACATGGAACGATAAACATATAAACAATAACTATAAACATGGAACTATAAACATACAAACAATAACTATAAACATATAAACAATAACAATAAACATGGAACTATAAACATATAAACAATGACCATAAACATATAAACAATAACTATAAACATACAAACAATAACTATAAACATACAAACAATAACTATAAACATATAAACATGGAACTATAAACATATAAACATGGAAGTATGAACATATAAACACGGAACTATAAACATACAAACATGGAAATATAAACATATAAACAATAACTATAAACATATAAACAATAACTACAAACATATAAACAATAACTATAAATATGGAACTATAAACATATAATCATGGAACTAAAAACATATAAACAATAACTATAAACATATAAACATGGAACTATAAACATATAGACAATAACTATAAACATATAAACATGGAACTATAAACATATAAACATATAAACAATAATTATAAACATGGAATTATAAATATGTAAACATGGAACTATAAATATGTAAACATGGAACTATAAACATATAAACATTAACTATAAACATATAAACATGGAACTATACACATGGAACTATAAACATATAAACATATAAACAATAACTATAAACATGGAATTATAAATATGTAAACATGGAACTATAAATATGTAAACATGGAACTTTGTAAACATGTAAACATGTTTACAAATAAATATGTAAACATGGAACTAAACATAAACATATAAACAATAACTATAGACATATAAACATGGAACTATAAACATATAAACAATAACTATAAACATGGAAGTATAAACATACAAACAATAACTATAAACATATAAACAATAACAATAAACATGGAACTATAAACATATAAACATATAAACAATAACTATAAACATACAAACAATAACTATAAACATATAAACAATAACTATAAACATATAAACATGGAACTATAAACATATAAACATGGAACTATAAACATACAAACAATAACTATAAACATTTAAACTATATATATAAACATATAAACAATAACTATAAATATGGAACTATAAACATATAAACAGTAACTATAAACATATAAACAATAAGTACAAACATATAAACAGTAACTATAAATATGGAACTATAAACATATAATCATGGAACTATAAACATATGAACAATAACTATAAACATATACACATGGAACTATAAACATATAGACAATAACTATAAACATATACACATGGAACTATAAACATATAAACATACAAACAATAACTATAAACATGGAATTATAAATATGTAAACATGGAACTATAAATATGTAAACATGGAACTGTAAACATATAAACATGGAATTATAAACATACAAACAATAACTATAAACATATAAACAATAACAATAAACATGGAACTATAAACATATAAACATATAAACAATGACTATAAACATATAAACAATAACTATAAACATATAAAGAATAACTATAAACATATGAACATGGAACTATAAACATATAAAGAATAACTATAAACATATAAACATGGAACAATAAACATGGAACTATAAACATATAAACATATAAACAATAACTATAAACATGGAATTATAAATATGTAAACATGAAACTATAAATATGTAAACATGGGACTATAAACATATAAACAATAACTATAAACATATAAACAATAACTATAGACATATAAACATGGAACTATAAACATATAAACATAAAAACAATAACTATAAACATACAAACAATAACTATAAACATACAAACAATAACTATAAACATATAAACATGGAACTATAAACATATAAACATGGAACTATAAACATATAAACAATAATTATAAACATCTGAACATGGAACTATAAACATATAAACAATAACTACAAACATATAAACATGGAACTACAAACATATAAACATGGAACTATAAACATATAAACATGGAACTATAAACATACAAACAATAACTATAAACATATAAACAATAACAATAAACATGGAACTATAAACATATAAACATATAAACATGGAACTATAAACATATAAACAATGACCATAAACATATAAACAATAACTATAAACATACAAACAATAACTATAAACATACAAACAATAACTATAAACATATAAACATGGAACTATAAACATATAAACATGGAAGTATGAACATATAAACACGGAACTATAAACATACAAACATGGAAATATAAACATATAAACAATAACTATAAACATATGAACATGGAACTATAAACATATAAACATGGAACTATAAACATACAAACAATAACTATAAACATTTAAACTATATATACATATAAACAATAACTATAAACATGGAACTATAAACATATAAACAATAACTATAAACATATAAACAATAACTACAAACATATAAACAGTAACTATAAATATGGACTATAAACATATAATCATGGAACTATAAACATATAAACAATAACTATAAACATATAACCATGGAACTATAAACATATAGACAATAACTATAAACATATACACATGGAACTATAAACATATAAACATACAAACAATAACTATAAACATGGAATTATAAATATGTAAACATGGAACTATAAATATGTAAACATGGAACTATAAACATATAAACATGGAATTATAAACCTATAAACAATAAGTATAAACATATAAACATGGGAGTATAAACATATAAACATGGAACTATAAACATATAAACAATAATTATAAACATATCAACATGGAACTATAAACATATAAACAATAACTACAAACATATAAACATGGAACTACAAACATATAAACATGGAACTATAAACATATAAACAATAACTATAAATATATAAACATGGAACTATAAACATACAAAAATAACTATAAACATTTAAACTATATATAAACATATAAACAATAACTATAAATATGGAACTATAAACATATAAACAATAACTATAAACATATAAACAATAACTACAAACATATAAACAGTAACTATAAATATGGAACTATAAACATATAATCATGGAACTATAAACATATAAACAATAACTATAAACATATAACCATGGAACTATAAACATATAGACAATAACTATAAACATATAAACATGGAACTATAAACATATAAACATACAAACAATAACTATAAACATGGATTTATAAATATGTAAACATGGATTTATAAATATGTAAACATGGAACTATAAACATATAAACATACAAACAATAACTATAAACATATAAACAATAACAATAAACATGGAACTATAAACATATAAACATATAAACAATGACTATAAACATATAAACAATAACTATAAACATATAAAGAATAACTATAAACATATGAACATAGAACTATAAACATATAAACATGGAACTATAAACATACAAACAATAACTATAAACATATAACCTATATATAAACATCAATAACTATAAACATGGAACTATAAACATATAGACAATAGCTATAAACATATAAACATGGAACTATAAACATACAAACAATAACTATAAATATGGAACTATAAACATATAACCATGGAACTATAAACATATAAACAATAACTGTAAACACATAAACAATAAATATAAACATATAAACAATAACTATAAATATGGAACTATAAACATATAATCATGGAACTATAAACATATAAACAATAACTATAAACATGGAACTAGAAATATATAAACATGGAACTATAAACATATAAACAATAACTATAAACATGGAACTATAAACATATAAACATGGAACAATAAACATATAAACAATAACTATAAATATGCAACTGTAAACATATAAACATGGAACTACAAACATATGAGCATTAACTATAAACATATAATCATATAAACATGTAACTGTAAACATATAAGCATGTAACTATAAGCATATAAACATGTAACCGTAAACATACAAACATACAAATATAAACATATAATCATGTAACTGTAAACATATAAACATGTAACTATAAACTTGTAAACCATGACTATAAATGTATAAGCATGCAACTATAAACATATAAACAATAACTACAAACATGAAACTATAAATATATAAACAATAATAAACATATAAACATGGAACTATAAACATAAAAATATGTAACCACATAACTGTAAACATATAAACAATAACTATAAATGTATAAACATGTAACTATAAACATGTAACCATGTAAGTATAAGCATCTAAACATCTAAATATATAAACATAGAACTATATACGCGTAACTATAAATATACAAACATGTAACTATAAACAAACATGTAACCATGGAAAACAAACAAACCAAAACAAAAACAAAAACCAAAACCAAACAAAAACCAAATCAAAAACCAAAACCAAAAAACCAAACCAAACAAACCAAAAACCAAAAACAGAAACCAAAACAAACAAACAAAACGAAAATCAAAGCAAACAAAACCCAAAACAAACAGAAACCAAAAAAACAAGACACAAAACCAAAAACCAAAACAAACACAAACAAACCAAAACAAAAATAAAAACAAAAAGCAAAACCAAAATCAAACAGAAACCAAAACAAACAAACAAGACACAAAAACAAGAACCAAAACAAACAAACACAAAAACAAAACCAAAACAAACAAATAAAAACAAAAACCAAAACAAAACCGAAAACCAAACCAAAAAAACAAAAATCCAAACCAAACAAAACAAAAAACAAAAACAAACGAACAAAAACCAAAACAAAGAAACAAAACAAAAGCCAAAACAACCAAACAGAAATTTAAAGCAAAAAGCAAAACAAACAATCAAAACCAAAAACCAAAACACACAAACAAAAACCAAAACACACAAACGAAAACAAAACAAAACCCAAAAACAAACAAAGAAATACAAAGAAAACAAAACCAAAACCAAGCAAAAACGAACTAACAAAAACCAAACCAAACAAAGAAACACAAAACCAAAACCAAAAACCAAACCAAACAAAAACCAAAACCAAACCAAACAAACAAAACCAAAACAAGAACCAAAACAATCAAATAAAAAAAACAAATAAAAACAAAAACAGAACAAACATGCACACAAAAAACTAAAAGAAACAAATGAAAAACAAAAACCCAAAGCAAACAAACAAAAACAAACAAAAACCATAACCAAAAGAAACAAAACCAAAACCAGATAAACAAAAACAAAACCAAAACAAAAAACGAAACAAACAAAAACCAAAAACCAAACAAAAACCAAACAAAAAAAACCCAAAATACCAAAACAAACAAAACAAAAACAAAAACAAACAAAAACCAAAACAAAGACAAAACCAAAAGAAACAACCAAAAACAAAAACAAAAAACAAACAACCAAACCAAACAAACAAAACAAACGCCAAACCAAACAAACAGAAATTTAAAACAAAAACCCAAAACAAACAAACAAAAACCAAAACACACAAACGAAAACAAAACAAAAACCAAAAACAAGCAAACAAAAACAAACAAAGAAAACAAAACCAAAGCAAACAAACAAACCAAACCAAAACAAAAACAATACCAAAACCAAAGCAAACAAACAAAACAAAAATCAAAACAAAACCAAAACAAAACCAAAACAAACAAACACAATACCAAAACAAACAAAAAACCAACAAAACAGAAACCAAACCAAAACAAACAAACAAAATAAACAAACCACAAAACCCGAAAGAAACAAACAAAAACAAAACCAAAACACCAAACCAAACAAAAACAAAAACCAAACTAAACAAACCAAAACAAAAAACAAAAAAACCAAAAAACCAAAACAAACAAACCAAAAATCAAAAACAGAAACCAAAACGAACAAACAAAAACCAAAACAAACAAAACCCAAAACAAACAAGACCCAAAAAACAAAAACAAAAAACCAAAAAAACACAAAAACCAAAACAAATAAACAAAAAACCAAAAACCAAACTAAACAAACCAAAACAAACCCAAAAAACCAAACCAAACTAAAAACAAAACAAAAAACAGAAAAACAAAAAACCAAAACAAACCAAAACTCAAAAATAGAAACCAAACCAAACAAATCAAAACCAAAACAAACAAACAAGACCCAAAAACCAAAAACCAAAACAAACAAAACCAAAACCTAAACAAAAACCGAAACAAGCAAAACCTAACAAACAAAAACCAAACCAAACAAACAAGCACAAAAATAAAACCAAACCAAAACAGAAACAAACAAAACAAAAACCAAAACAAACAAACACAAAACAAAAACCAAAACAATCAAACAAACCAAACAAATAAAAACAAAAACAAAACAAACATGCAAACAAAAAATAAAACAAACACGAAAAACAAAAAACCAAAGCAAACAAACAAAAACAAACAAACAAATCAAACAAACCAAAACAAACAGAACAAAAACAAAACCAAAACCGAAACACGCAAACAAAAACAAAAACCCAAAACAAACAAAAACCAAAAACCAAAACAAATCCAGAAACTCAAAACAAACAAACAAACACGAAAACAAACACAAAACCAAACAAACCAAAACAAAAACCCAAACCAAAACAAAACCAAACCAAACAAACAAAACAAACAAACAAACAAAAACAAAAACCCAAACTCCCCATATTTGATGTTTGGTCAGAGATAGGCTCAGGAAGAAAAAACCCAGAACTGTAAAAGAATGAATATGCTATTAAAGAGCATCTGACACTTCAGGGAAATAGTGTATTTAAAGAGTCTCTATTTCTGCTGTAAGAACATGCTGTGAAATGTGTTCCTAAGCTCAAGTAACATTTTCACAGACAAATGAAAAACCTGCAGCTCTGTCCAGCTTATCAAGTCTCATTCAGTTGCCCATGAATCCATGTTTTTTGAAGACCACTCTGGATACTGCTTGGAGGGGAAAAAAAGGAAATTATGAAAGCCCTCAGATTTCTGTGGTAAAGAGGTATTCTAAATTTTTTGGATAAAATATGGCAGTTAATTATAATGCTATCAGATTGACCTGGATATCTGTAGTATTCCAGATAAACTGCACAGAGCTCAGCAACGAGCTTGTGTTAATTCTTGATACAGAGTTTAGAAGAGAGGTTTACTGAAATAACTCACCCAAATATATGTATTTCTGAATAGCAAAAATGATAGGAAAAAAGGAACATCTTTCAGATGACACTCTTCTCGAAGTTATTTGGCATTACCAACTGCAGAGCATCTGGTTTAGTTTAAAATGCCTTTAGATAGAAACTCCTTTATTCGCCTACATTTTTTTTCAGTTTTGGAGGTACCCCTCAATGTGGGTTTGCAGAGAGTTATCGGTGTAGCTGTAGCTGTGTCCTGAGCTCCGGCCATGGGGACACTTCTGCCAGTGATGACCTTGATGGGCACAAAGCACCTGCTGTAAAAACACCTGGTGGCCTGCTAACTCCATCCTGCTGGTCCTGGAGAGCAGGAATCCTCAGGTGCTCTCTGGAAAGCACAGGAAAAGGTTCCAGTTGAGCCTCTTTAAGGGAATTTTATCACTCACAACGAGGAGGAGCGATGTTTGTGTGGATTTCCAGCTAGCTCCATGTGTAGAGTATGTCTATCAAAGCACAGGCAAGAGAAGTCTCCTTTTGGTGGTGAGCATTAGAAAACCCTCATGTGATTAGCCTGCTTTTGGGTTTTGCAGTGGTTTTTGTTTAAACAAAACTATATGATAAGGAATACTATTATGCTGCTCAAGATGTAGCTTCCTATTTGTAGTTGGCTTTTCCAGAGAGGGCAATGATAGACCATCCAAAAAGCTTTCTAAAATGTAAAGGAAAAACAAGTAATCAAGATACTTAAAAGGCCAAGGCCGCCTATTCCCTCCAAAGAAAGGTGAAGTAGCCTTTATTTCCCCTGATAAACTGCACCTGAAAAAGTGGCAGGAACCAAGGGAACATCCTTGAAGCTGTGTCAGGGAAGTTGAGGCTGCATAGCAGGAGAATGTTTTTCCCCCAGAGGATGGCCAGGCACTGAACAGGCTCCACAGGGCCGTGCTCACAGAGCTCAAGGAGTGTTCAGACAACGCTCTCAGGCACAGGGTGGGATTTTTGGAGTCTCCTATGCAAGCCCAGGGGTTGGACTCGAGGATCTTGATGTGTCTCTTCCCATTCAGTGTATTCCATCATTCTATGGAATGCATATCATATCTCCATCTTTAGTAAATTGCCTTGAAATATGCTTTACTAATTTGGCAATACTGTGATTTTATATTTTCAGTAACTCTTTTCCCCATCAAATTCTTTTGATATGTTTGTTATTACATGGAGTATGTCACTGCTTCAGAAATCTCTTTGTGGAGGTTGTAGGAAGTTGAAACCACTAGAGACTGTGATCAAGTAAGGTCATAGCAGCAGTTACAGTGCTGATCAAATGCACTTTTTACATCCTTATTCACTTCTCAAGTGTGGTATCAGAAGCTGCTTCAAAAGAGCAGGAGGATGGAACTTCTCTTAGACACTTTTGCAGTGCATATCTACCAGATATAAAAAAATCTTTCTAAAGCAACGTTAGAAATAAAAAATGCTAGGCTTTGCTATAGCTTTTTATTATTGTCTCCAGTAAAAATTTTCAAGAGATACTTTCACTGGCTTCTTTTAGCATCTCATTTCTGCCTAAGAAGGTGATGTATAAGAAAGAAGTATAACTTTTGGACAATTACAGTTCTGAAGTCAGCACATTCTGTTCAGTTTCACTGAGTGAGAAGGACCTTAAATAAGCTCTCGCTCCCCTTTTGATCATGATGTTAGAATGAGCCCAAAATCTAGCCAGCTCTCCTCTAGTTTGAGCTACGTGTGAACATGAGGACCCACTGTAGAAATTCCCCTTGTGGGCAGTGCTCACATCTTTGCTCCCAGAAAATGGAGACTGATACTATTTGTATATCACTGTTTAGGCAACTGTTCAGGCTGCTGTTGTAGATACCATACAGGTGTTCAGAACAAAAATTAGGCTTCAACTCCACAGGCTGTAAAAGTTCTCTGCAAGTTACAGAACGTAGCTTGAAAGAGAATGAAGTTCAGGATGTCCAGTGGATTAAGCAAATTCTAAGACAAACTGCTGCTAGGTGATCCCTGTAGTTTATTACCGTGTATTCTACAGACAGAGGTACTAACTGGCTGTGGGGAACAGATACTGCACAGAGTCTGATTTATTCTGGTTCCACCATTGTTCTATAGCAGCAGTACAAGAGTCACAGGAGGGTGGAAGACTCACAGAAAGCTGAAACTATTTTAGATCAATGAAGCAGCGTTATTTTCCTTTTTCACAAGTGCCATGCTAGATGAAATACCTTTATTTTTAGGTTTTAATGTTGGATTTGTAACTTACAGGGACTCCAGTGAACCATACCACGTGCTTTTGCTTACACTGAGGAATGGCAAAGCTTCTGTAGGAGCCTTGAATCCAGAAATGTTTGGCCATTGCCGTCAGCATCCCAGGCCCTTTGCTTTTTCTAGAGGTAGGAAATGGTGCAACATGCTCTCTTCAGCAGACTCATAAAGAATAAAGGAAGAGTGTTTATGGTGCAATTCAGTACTCCTTGAATTGCTGAACATGTTGACAGGGAGAAGCTTGTCAGTGAACCAGTGGTGAATATCCAGCACAAACAGATGGCTGATCTGGATTCAGCTCTGTGCTGTAAAGCACACAACAGTTCTCTCTCTTTTCTCCTGATGATGTCAGATGAGTGATGGGGCTGTGCACAGCAGCCTCTGAGTGCCTGCATCTTCACCAAAACTGCCTGGCCTTTTGCTGTAGGTGCAGAGATTATTTCTTCCCCTCCTTTGCCAGACCACACAAGACAGACTTGCCTCCTGCAATCTTGTTGTGCTGGGATTCAGCTTGCGAGGGCTCTTCTGAGGAGTGAAGGAAGGAGACAGAATATTAGCATACAGCTATTTCCACTTTTACTGCTGAGGATAGACTCAGCCTTCCTGACTGCCCTGCAGGAGAACAGAGGTGTTTGATCAGGGACTTTGCACTGCTGTGCAGGGCTCAGCCTCAGGTGAGTGTTCAGGAGGAAGTGCTGGGTGCAGCAGCATGTTGTGAATGCAAACCTCTGTGTGCTGCTGAGATCTGCACACGTGCACACACCCCCCTTTCACTAAAGAGTGCAGGAGACATTTGAGCTTTCCTTCTTTCCCTCCCTTCCTTCCCCTTCTGAGACCAGCCCAGTGGCAAAACTAAATTCAGGTTTTAGGAGCTGGCTCAGCTGTACCATGCAGTATTGATGCAGTGGAGTGGGCAAAGTCTGTGTGTGCATTCAGTTGACAGCCCACAGCAAGAGGTTCACCCTACAGGCTGTAGGGCTCTCATGGGAAAAGGAGAGGCACAGTCGAGGTTCTGCCAGGCTGTTCTCTCAGATGTGGTCTTAGTGCCTTGCCAAGACACCCTCGCAGCTCTTTCTACTAGGTACCTCTTTTTTCAAAACAGTTTTCAAATGTTTCCATTCCAAAAGGCCCACAAACAAACCGAAAACCCCAAATCCCAGCCTTCTTGAAAATGTTTGCCAAGTTTACCAAAGAAGGAAGATGGTTTCAGCTGAACGTTCCTTTATTTGTTGTAAATAAATCAAATGTTGACTACATGAACATCTCTCACTTCTCTTGTTTACAGCCTACACTGACAGTTAAGCTCTTAGAAACTTTCAAGTAAACCTCATCTGCAGAAATCTTTCCTTTTGACAGGCTCTGAAAATGTCCAGGTTTTTTTGTTTGGTGGTTATGTCGGTGGGCTTTTTTTGCATAATGTATTGGGTACCTTCCTGAAGGAGTTTACATACCTGTTAAAATAAGTGCACTCAGAGATGCCAACAGAAAAAGATGCATAAGTATATAGTTTATTCATGCAGGTTGCAGTCTAATAAAAACCCAGTCTCTTTATGTTGCCATGTTTGTGAATATTTATCATCATAAGCAAGTGGCAGAGAGAGGCTTGACTGAGGAAGTTATTGTCACCGATAGAAAACAACGTCCTGAGAGAAAACAGGTTCTTGTAAAGTCCCAGGTAAAAGCTGTTGTCAGTTTCCTCTGTGTCTCTCAAGTGGCCCTGAGCAAAACCAGCCCCATAAATTAAGGTGCTCGAGGACAGTATGTAAGAGAACAGACATTCTGCCAGCTCCCCTTGGGTGCCCAGTAAGGATCCCCTCATTTTCTCTGATAGCAGCTGGGTGAGCTAATTGTGAGGCTGAGGAAGCATCAGCAGGCTGCAAGAAATCATCAGTCACCTCCGCATCCACCTGCTAATTCTGAGTGCATTTAAGCAAAGCTGTTGCTCTCAGCCGTGCGGTGCAGAACACAGACAAGTTCAAGGCTCTGCATGTAAACAGCAGATGTGTGTCAGTAACTAAAAACACAGCCCTCTCTTCCAGCACCAAACCAAGACAGAAGAGCAGCAAGAGCAGCTGGAAACAGGCTTTGCTTCCATGATTTTCCCAGGCACGCGCAGCTTGACGCGCCAAGTTGATCCAGCTCTTTGAAACCACTCATTGTGTGCTGGAGTGAGTCTAAGGGGTGTGAAGCCTTCACTTCAAATATAGAACAGCAATTGATGCTGGATCAAGCATAATAGGAAGGTTGGATGAGCCACTGAGAGAAACTGTGGTACAAAGGAAACTCTTTAGGGAAAATAAAAATGTAGATGATCACGTTTGAATCACTGTGCAAATTTATATTGAATCGGTATTTTGACTGAGGAAGTGTCTTCCAGGTTTTTCACCTGATTTAGGAGCTCTAAAGATGGTTTAGTTTTATAGTTTATAGTTTTCAGGCATTGCTTGGGTAAAGCATTTTTAAAAAGTGCTGCTACGTCAAGTCTTCAAAATCAGCCTTGCCTATTGTGTGCTTCATAAACCTTTATCATTACTCTCTGAGCTCCATAAACAGTGGGATGAGTCTGTACAGAGAGAGCAGGAACAGGTCGGTCATTTGTGGTCACACTGAGCAGGGCTTGACTCTGCATGGACTTCCCTGGAAATCTCAATCCACCCAAGAGGGCGAGGCAAAGATTTCTGCCAAACTTGAGCCAGAGAGAGGAAATCTGCTCATTATTTTTGGTCAGGCAGTGGAGGGATATCTGTACTGTCATGCTGTTGATGTTCAGGCTGTCTCTGTGCTGGTTTGGGCTGCTGTAGAGTTAGTGTTCTTCTTCTTCTTTGGATTTGTGCTGGAAGCAGTGTTGGTAGCACAGGGACGCCTTGGGCATTGCTGAGCAGAGCTCACACAGAGCCAAGGCCTCCTCTGGCCTCACTGACCCCACCAGGGAGGGGCTGGGAGGGGACAGAGCCAGGACAACTGAGCCCAAGGGAGCCAAGGGAGATCCCAGCCCAGGTGGGGCCACGCTCAGCACACACAGCTGGGGGCAGGAGAAGGAAGTGGGGACATGGAGACACCTGCCCGTCCATGGGCAGTACAGGTTGAATTCCTTGTTCAGTTTTCCTGCAGGTGCAGCTGTTGCTTTACCTATTAAAATGTCTGTATCTCAGCCCTGAGTTTTCTCACTGCTACTCATAAAATTCTCTCCCCATCCCACCAGGGGCAAATGAGTTGGTGGCAGTGTGGGGCTGAGCCATGACAGTCTCTGAAGGGCAGCCTCAGGATATCTCACCAGAGTGTTTCAGGCTGAGGGGAAAAAAAAAATAGGTTATTTGGCACCTGCAAACAATACTTTTTTCTTTGTTGTGAGTTATCAATACCTGACTGAAGTACGACAATTCCTGCAATTGCTTAGGGAAGGAAAAGGGGAAATGAAATGTATAGTGAGGAGGAATGAGGATTGAGGATTATAGTTCTGGTTTCCTCCTGAGCACATGGTGCAGAAGGAAAGGAGAATTTGCCAGATGACACACTGGGAGCAGCTGCGCTCACCGACACTCTGAGAAAGAATGTTGCTGCTTCCACAGATTCGTGCTCTCAGACACTTCCATAGCCCGTCAGAGATATGTCATTTTTGGTGCATGTTTATATTGTCAGACAAGCATCCAGGAGTAGCTGTCCATTCTCAAAGCAATTTTCAAGGCTTGATGCATCCTGTGGAATCTGTCTGGCCCATCAGTCAGACTGGACAAGGAAATAGTGTTATGGAAAACAAACACTCCAGTTCCTGTTTGCCTCAGTCCAGCTGGTGAAACTCCATGTGTGTAGGAACACTGGGTCCACATAGAGTGTACTTGGGACAATGTGCTGCTGAAATCTAGAACAGCAGGGTACAAAGTGTGTGCTCTGCTCATTTCACTGATGGGAACAGAATTTTGCCACTGACTGGACTCTGCACGTGCCCTCTCCTTATTAGAGCTCTTACTGTTTTCCATGCTGGAAGCCTGAGTTGCAGTGTGCCTCTGCAAACCTCCTGTGGCAGCCCCTGCTTGTCACAGCCCTCAGGAATTCCTGCAGCTGGCAGTCCTCCCTAGAAATCCAGTGGCATTTGTACTGTCTTGCAGCACTGCTGCCAAAGTCAGCAGGTACTAGCTGAAGCCAGCCTTGAAACTTGGTGGAATTTTGGAATTGGAATTTTCAAAGCCAAGAGATTCCCTCAGTACTGAGATATGGGCTGCTTCTCTTATTAAATGCAAATACTAGAAATGTAGTATTCAAGTAATAAAATTTTTTTTCAACGCTCTTATGAGAATGTTACCAACATTTCTAGTTTATTACATATAACAGAACAAATGCTAGCTGTATCCTGCACTTACCACTTAGAATGCAAGTATCATGAAAGAGGTTTTAAAGTATTACATGTTTTGGTAGCATTTGTGGAAATCAAATGTAATTATTGGAATAATATTATTTTTATATCGAACAAATTTTTTATAGTTGAATAGTATTAATATCAAACTATTTCTCTAATTATCCAGTATTTCCTCTGCACTCATGCAGCTCTGGTGTCACAGAGAGTGAAATAAAGTGAATGTTAAAGTTCACATACACATGCACAATGAAAAGTACACGTTAGATGTGATGCTGCAGAAGGTACTGTTTAATTTTAGCCCCTTAATTGGTCTCTTGGGCTGGAACTGGGCTCCCATGTGTTTGTGTCAGTGCTGTGGGGTCTCAGCTCGCTGCTAGGTGTGCCTCTGATGGGGCAGGGCCCTGGCTCTTGCAGGATGCCAGGTTTTCTCTCCGCTATGTGCTGGACTTCCATGGGAGCACTCAAGGTGTACGCTGGCTGCCTGGGGATGCTGGTGTTGGGAATTGGAATTTTGGGAGCAGCCAGCCACTGCAGAGCTCAGGGCTGAGCCCTGTCTGTAACCCAGGTCCTTTGTATAATGGAACTTGCATTTACTTTCACTCACATCAGCCTTGCAGGACCAAAAGGGGCCTACAAAAAATCCCTGGAGAGAAATTTTTACAAGGACATGTAGTGATAGGACAAGGAGTAATGGCTTCAAACTGAAAGAGGGTAGGTTTAGTTTAGATAACAGAAAGAAATTCTTCCCTGAGGCCCTGGAGTAGGTTGCCCAGAGAAGCTGGGGCTGCCCCATCCCTGAAATTTTCAGGGCCAGGCTGGATGGGGCTTGGAGCAGCCTGGGATAATGGAAGGTGTCCCTACCCATGGCAGGGGTTTTGACACTAAATGAGCTTCAAGGTCTTTTTGAAGCAAAGCCAAACCATTTGAGCATTCTGTGATTTTTGGGCCTCCAGTATAAGTAACTTGCCCAGTCTTCCTGAAATCCCCTATTCTGTGCAGCCAGCATGACCTGCATCATCTGCTTGTTTTTGCTGCCTCTGCCTGCAGCGTCCTGAGTACAACAGCAATTTGCAATTTACTTTCTTTTCTGCCTCTGCCATGTCCTTCATTGTAAAGCACAGGCCCTCAGCGTAGCAGCATCTGTGTGGGTCTCCAGCACAGAAACAGAATTAAGGATTTTTTCTTCCTTTGAAGAGCAGGGCGGTTCTTTATAGAAGGATCAGCATGATCAGCTCACTGGTTTTCATGCACTTGTTTGCTTGTATGAAGGTTTTTTCTGTCAATGGGAGGAATGTTTAGCATCTGATTTTCTCAACTGAAAAGATTTCCCATCTGTATAATTAGCCTTATTTATACAATTAGAGCTTAACTACTAATTGCTTGGGGGCTTTTTTAGTTTGCTTCCTTCTATGTAGAATATTCATCAGACAGCTGATATTGGAAAATACGAGATTGAACAGTGTTGCTGCTTTTCATATTCCTACAAGGAATGTGTTTGTCACTGAAGCAATGAATTTTTGAATGTTATCTAAACACTGTTTAATGTTAACTTTTTTTTTCCTGAGTGATATCATGATGAATTCTGGAGGGAAAAAAAACTGCCTTAGTGAAATTTCATCACATAAATAATCCAGTTGTGCCAAGAAACTCTATAATGACCTCAAGGCTTAGCAGCTGCCAAATACACCGCTTAGCATTAACCACTCTTCTTGTGATATCAAAGTAATACACAATGAACACTGCCAAATCTGCTTTCTCTAACACTTAATGTATCTTTTTTAAACCTAATTTAGTGTCTGCAAATGGCATTTGCTTTTATAATAGTAGTGTGTGCTGCTGCTCTACAGTGTCCATCTCTGTCTCTCTAGCATGGTAGGGGCTGTGGTGCATCCTGTACATCTTATAAATTAATAATTCAGTTATCCAGTAAAAATAAAGTAGTGTGAACATGCTGGTGAGTGAGAGCTATCACACGCACTTACAAAAAAAGACAGTCCAAACTTCAATGTCATCTAATAATAATAATTTACAGGCTCAAAATGTAAAGCATTTAGTCATAAACTGGATCATCTTTATAGAAATTTGAAAGATTTTAGAGATTGTATAAGCATAGCAGTGGAATTATGATTTCTTCTTAATTTCTAAGCCATCCTCTCAAACAGAAAACAAGGTATGCACAGTGGAACCTGCTCAGCTCGTGGTGGTTGGCTTTCTTCTCTCAGGGAAACCATCTCTGCAAGGCTTCCCTCTGTGCTGGCCTTCATCCCTTGCAGTGCTTTGGTACACATCCTGAAAGGCCCGGCACTCGAGGGATGTCTTGGTTTGGAAAGACAGGTGCCTGCTAAAGGAGACAGGAGCCTCCCCTAAAATGGAGAATGCAAACCCTCCCCACCCCTCCGAATTGCTATGAATTTTAAATAAGAGGCTCTCAGGCAAAAAATATGGGAGCAGGAAATAACAGTTCTTTAATAGGGAAGGGAAAAAATAAAAGGATAAAATACAACAATGCAATACACTAGAACAGCACTGACAGAGTCAGAACTCAACCTGACACCCTGTGGGTCAGGGTGTTGGCAGCAGTCCAGTTGGAAAAGGGGCTGCAGTCCTCCTGGAGTGTCAGGCGTGGTTCTGTTGGAGCAGGGCAGTCCTGTAGGAAAAGGGTGAATTCTTCCTCCACAGATCCGTGGAAGCAGAAGCAGCTGCTGTTCCTCTGGGGAGTCCAGTGGAGAAGAGCGGTGCTGGTGTGTCAGAATCTCCAGGTTATATCTGGGTAGGAATGCTTGGCTCCTCCCTCTGGGCGGAGCATCTCACAATGGGATGTCACAGTTCTTATCAGTCATGGGGTGACATTCAATAGCCCCTTATCAGCAGATGTTCCCTGCTGAGGGACCTTGATTACGATCACTCAGGAAGAGAGATAAGGAGAATTGCCCACTTGATACCAGACAACTGCCATGCAGATGGCAATAGAATACATCTGGCCTTGCAAACTGGAACAAGGGAAAAGCAGGCAAACTGCAGAGGCTGCTGAAGGCAGAATGCAGCAGGGTGGGGCTGTGGCTTCTTCTCTGCTGTGCTCCGTGCCTTGTGCTCGCTGGGCAGGGCGGCGGAAGGGAACACTCCTGCTCCCAGAGCATGGCATCTTCCTTTGAGTCTGCCTCAGCTTCATCGGGACCTGATGCTCAGCTGGGTGACCTGACGCTCAGCTTAAAGGCTTTTAATCTGTTGCCCTGGTTTTTTAAGTTTTTCTAAGACTCCCGATGTTTACATTCTTGTAACAAATTTTCTCACATTGTTTTGCATTGTTTTATGGAGGAGGAGAAATTTAATGGACTGTTGGTTTGTCCAGTGTCATTGGAGAGGTGGCACCATCACCCTCCAATCCACTGTCACTTTTGGAAATCTATAAACGTTGGAGTCAGAAATTAAAAGTTCTCTTTTTACTTTGGGAGAGCTGCGTGTGCGCATTATTTCGTGTCCTATAGCGACAGAAATCAGTGTAGCTGATTCCGGGCTCATTAAGCAGGAATAGACAAATAACTGCTCTGTTTTCTTCTATTTGTAAAATGGAAATTACAGTGTTAAGAACTTTGGATGAAAAAGTTCTGCTCTGGGTTGTTATTTGTGATGTTTTAACCCAGCAGTGAAGGCAGGATTAATGGTCAGGCATTTTAAAAATACTTGCAGGATTTTCCTAACTGCAGTAACTAAAAATCAGCCATTGATACAGGTGTTATTACTGTTACTACAGGATCCATAAATTGTACTGCTTCTGTGGTGTCCTTTGGTTTGCATGGCTATACAGCCCTTCCCTTAGCCCTCAGATAAAAGCACACCTATTATACATGTGCCCCTCTTTTTGTCTGGGAGTTGATCTGTTAATATCCTGACTTGTTTACTGCTTAGGTGGCGATTGCTACTGTCCATTACCTGTTTGTAAACACTTCTAGATTTGGGTTTTCCACTACTTTTTATAGCCTCATGAGGCAAAAAGTATTTCTTCATGTTCAATGCTTTCATTTGCATTGCCATCCCAATTGTCATTATTTCTAGCTAATTCTGTAGAAAAATTCTTAAGCCTCAGTTAATTCATTCAGTAGGATATGGTTGGCAACAGACAAAAATCCTGGCATTTCAGGGGATCTCATAAAAACTGTCAGAACTGCCATTAACTCATAACTCCCTCTGGAGTGGCTCCGATGTCTTTTAGAGCCTCTGAGATCAGCCTTTCTATTTTGCCAGGCTGAAACTTTTCTTTCACAGCATATGGCTCCCAAACAGTGCATTTAGCTGTAGCTGTGTACTTTCCTTTGTTCATGCCCAGAGTGTTAACAGTATAGGATTGAATTAAACTTCACTAAGACTGCAGCAGTTAGGATCTTCAAATACTTTTCTCCAAAGCACTTCTAAACTACACAACCTCATAAGAGAATTGGGAAAAAACCAAAAGAGAACTAATGCGTAAGAATTCCCATAAAGAACTTGATTGCTGTCACCGAGTGAACCAGCCACAGATATCACACTGATCAGCAAAGTTTAGAGCTTTTTTTTCCCCCTCCAAACTCTTTGAAAGCATGGGTGCCTGAAATGGGTGCTCCAGGTTTGGACAAGCTCGGGACAGTTAAAAGTCCTACATTACATTCAGAGCTCAGATTCAAGTGACATCATGAATAGCTTAAATTAATTACCTGCTTCAGTCAGACTGGATTGTCTCACAAAACGCTTTAAATCAAATGAAGCACAACACTTCAGTGAGAAATATTCCAAGTGTCTGTCCTTACCACTCTGTCCCTCTTGGAAGGTGCAAGGGGTGCTGTGGATAGCACGTTGCAAGGCTTGTTTCCCCAGGATAAAGCAGCCTTCAGGGGATTACAGCAGCCAGGCTCCTGAACTGCTGATATGCAGCCTAGAGATGTGTTATTTCAGGTGCCTGCTGCAAGAATATATTGGACAAAATGCCTTGTGAGGTTGTGTAGTTTAGTGTAAGCTGCATGTGAGTGAAACCTCTGGCCAGCTGTGATTTGTGCTGACTTTTACCAGGCTGTAGAAATTCTACAGCAGGGCAAGCTCCACTTCAAACCCCTGCTCCCAAATGGGATGTCACAGAAATAAGGGTTGTTTGAAAACTAAAGAAGTGCTGAAGTGTGGTGAGGAGCCCAAAGGATGCCGAGGTAGAGCTTTTAAAGAGTGCTGTGTGTGGCACACACCCAGGGCCTCAGAGCTGGAATTGGGGCACCCTCTGCTCCAGGGGCCAGCTGCTGCACTCAAATAACTGCAATCCTTTCTTTCATTTCCTTTCCAGGGTGGCATCCGCTGTCTTCACACTTCTTCATCATTTTTAGGCAAAACTGGAGAATTCTTAGGTTCTTTCTGGCAGCTGTAGACTGCAGTACCTCCTCCCCTCCCTGTCCCTGGATAATTCCCATGACTGTTTCAGGTGCACTGCTTGGGGTGCTAAAATAGCTCATGAAACACAGAAACTGTCTGCTCCCATCCCCACTCTGTTCAGGATGCCTTGAATTCTTGGTGGCTAACAGGCTGCCAGCTTCCTGGCAGGGAGGAGTATTGATTTCCATACCCAGTAAGTACCTTGTAGGCAATTTTCCTTTTTAATTATTGTTCAATGAGCACAGCTGGACACAAATAAATTGACGTAATAGTTAAGGCCTCTTAACAGCTCCACTCCCATCTCCTGAGGCCTTTCTTAGCCTCTAGGATTTTTATAAAGATTTTATTTTACCTAAAAATAATTACAAGATAATCTAATTACTTTGTTACAGTTCTTCACATAATTAACCTTGCTATTTTCAAACTTGAAGAAATGAGATGGAACATACCTATATTAATGCCAGAATGATAGAACACTATATTAATCTGAAGAGCTAATATTTCTTAAAGTGACTTCTGGGTTTTCATTTAATTTTTTTTTTTTTTTTTTTTTTTTTTTTTTTTTTTTTTTGTTGCTATGTTCACTAAGCATCTTCCCAGCCGCTGCCAAATAAAAACAATATTTATCTGATTTTTACTATACATCAGTAAGAACATAAGCAGTATGAATAGCAGGAAGGACCAGACACAGGGGTTTATTTTAAATGGGAATGGGCTTCATGGAATCTGCTAGGAATGTGTTTCATGGAATCTGCTAGTGTGAAACAAATGTTGATGGGCCTGAAATGTGGAGTGGAAAAAAAAAAACATGCAGCAAACTGAGTGTCTTGTCATAGTTTGTAGGCTAGGTACTTCCTTATCTATTTCCTTTTCCGACATAGGAATTCTTGAATTCTGTTTTTCTGTTGTCATTTCATACAGATAGAGAACTGCATCAAAATCTCCTTGGAACAGATGTAATTTTATTCATTGTTCATCAGTATCTTCTGAGTAGTCTTGGAAAGCCACTTCCTGATAACAGTGGCTGAGAATTTCAGTTCTTCTGCAGCTATGTGTTTGATGAGTGGGTTGGAGACCCATCCTTGCATGAGCAGAGCTTCAGGCAAGCAAATTCCATAAGGTGTGTGAAATGTTGGCTGGGACACATCTGCTTTAAATTCTCAGCATATTTTCTAAAATTTAGTAACGCTTTGAGGATCAAGGAGGATGATAAAAATAAATTATCTGAATACCTAGGATACCTCTACAAATAGCAGTAGAGAGATCCCACTCTACTGGCTCTCAGAATGTCAGAAAACAATATTTTTTATTTTGTTTTCACATAGAGTGTTTCAAGGAAAAGTCAGAGGGGAATATAGCTCTCTTTTTATGCAGGATAAAAATTATTTTTAAAAGAGAACTGGACTTAGTCAATTTTGCTATCCCATATTCAGTATTTAAAGTCTCTTAACATTTTTCACATAAACTAGGTGTTTCAGGGGTTTTCTCCTATTATATTCATAATAGAAAATATATTACTGTTATAGATGAGTAGTGTAATAGCTGGCTCTCAATTAAGAGATATTTTTTATATATATATATATATATATATATATATATATATAAAATAGATATTATATAGATATATATAATAATATGGCTATATATATTAAGAGATATTATATAGATGTATAGTAATGTTATTATAAAATGTCATTCCATACTCCTCTTTCCCTGCCCCCCTTGCAACAGCTTTAATTGTCAAGACATTTAAAGGAGGCTGGGTTGGTACCAGGAGGAGCAGCAAAACAGCACCTGACCTCCAATCAAGATGTGAAAAGTAATGTCCACCAATATCCATTGGTGGACATTACTTTTCACATCTTGATTGGAGAAAGAGAAAGAGCTGACTGACAAAACTTGGCAGAGAAAGAGCTGACTGACAAAACTTTCAGAGGGGCTGAGGGTATAAAAGGCAGAGCATCCACTTTGGAGATGAGCCATGTGGCTGGCAGCCACAGGGGGGGCTCCCAGCCCAGGAATTTTTCCTTATTTAGTCCTTTTGTTGTGTTTTTTGTTAAGGTTTAATAAATCTTGAAGATTTTAAGAAGTGAGCGATTGTTTCTCACATTACCTTTTGTGAGGAGCTCACCATATTGTTGAGGATAATTTTTTCACGAAATTTCGGTGGAAGGTAACAGAGCTCTGCCCCAGTTCTGCTTGTCTCCAGTGAGTCCCCCATGAGCTGAGTGTCAGCAGTTCCTGCTTTTCCAGCAGTGCCACTTGGAAGCACCATTCTCCTTTCAGGGCCCCCTATATTTCAGGCAATTTCCATGACAATTTCTCAGAATAGGCAGCTTAGGCTTTTCAGCTGAAGGGGTTCAAATGGATGTTTCTGTCTGGAACAGTCTGGAAGCTGCTGCTCCATTCCAGCAGCTCTCAGGCAGCTCAAATCTGCACATCCACAAAGCACAGCTTGGGAAATGCAAGTAACTAACTAAAGAAACAAAGTGCCGTGGAGAAGGATATGCAGAGTCCATGACAGTTGAGTTGAAAGGGAGTTTTCCCTGCTTTGAGTTCTCTAAAAGCTGCTGTGAATATTAGCTGTGGAAGAACTGAAAGCTAGTTTAGGCCTAAATTGAGAGCATCTCTGTGTGGATGGAAGGCTCTCTTGGTTTTATTGGATTTTAGTAAAAGCGCATAAGATAAAACGACATCTGAAGTGAAATATAAACCCACTCTTTCCTTACTATTTCAGGTTCTTCATCCAAAACACTTTACAGGAATACCTGAAAAGTCTTTATGATGGAAAAAAATAAATTTCCAAAGGTTCTTTTGCCACTAGCTACCAGGTATTTAAATCTTTGCCTTTTGCCAGGAAAGCTCTGTTGATAAATGATATAGATGGTGCCTTGGCAGGTGGGAGAGCCATCTGTATGGGTGCATGCATTTCCTGCTGAGAGCAGTGTGTGCTGGGTATGGACACTGCAGAGGTCACTCTGCCCGGCACCCCAAGGAATTTGAGGACTTTCTTGCTCTATACCAGCTGGTTTTTTAGAGGGTTTTTGCCTAAGGATTTGTCAGATGCCTTTGAGTATACAAATATAGCCTGGATTTCTGTTGTCAGCATACCTATTGATAGCTGTAGAAAATACTTTGATAGATAATGAGGCAAAATTTCCTTCACAAAATCTGTTTCTGGCAATGCCAATTTGGATATAAAGGGATTCATTCTGTTCTTTATAACAGTTTTCACCAATTTACTTGGCTTTCTGGTCCACGATTGCCCAGAACTCCCTTGGGATCGAAGCAAATTTAAGCCAGAAGTTAAACAGCACCATTGGTAGTTAAATCTTCAGTTTCTTCTGCTGTAAGCAGTTATCATTTGGTGCTGGTGACTTGTTACTGCTCATTTGCTCATCAGAGAATTCTTTTTGAGTGTCTTCTGGCATTAAGCTTGATTTGAGATAGACTCTGTTGTGTCTTGCTGTAGAGAGAGGAGATTCCAGAGTAGGAGTCTTTCCAATCTCCTCTACCAGAAATGCAAACAGGATTTTTTTTTTTTTCCCATCTATGGCTTTATGGTCACTAAGTTCTTCTTCTATATCTTCATCATTTTATGACCCTACAGATTCTTATCAGAATTCTTTAGTCTGTGGTTTTTGGGACTTTCGAAAGCTGTTCCTCAAATGGGTTTTGTTTTTTTTTTTTTTGGTAGGTGTCCTGGTTTAGGGCAAATTTTGGAGGAAACCTCCAAACTGGGGTTCCTCTAGAAAGCAGATTCAAGCAGCCCCTCCTGGAACTGGTTTGGGAAAAGATTTCCTTGGAGGAAAGTGGAAAAACCTGTTTATTTAACAGGCAAAGCATTCACCAGCACAAAAAATGAACAATATTAAACGATAAAACCTCTTGCTGCTCCGAAGAGATGCCACACTCAGAAAGTCCCTTTGTGGGCTGTAGCTGGGCTCCCTCACTTTCTGATCAGTCTCTCATCAGTCCCTCCAGTGCTGGCAATGCCACAGCCAGGCCCAGCCTGAGAGCTGCCAGTGTTCTTCTGGGTGCTCAGTCCAGGGCAGGTTCAGCCAGCTCCAAGGAAAAGAAAACCCAAAGTCCAGGGAACTTCCCTGCCTCAGCTAGCTAAAACTAACCAAAAGCAAAGGAAAGCTCTGTCCTGCTATCTGTCCATGCTGCAGACAGCACTGTCCAGGAGAAGGATGCGGGGAGCAAGTGCAGTTTCTGAAAACAAAATGTGTGCACCTTGTCTCCCCCCACCTTTGCTCTCAGAACCAGTCTTAAAAGGTGTAAAACTTATTTCTGGGCCAAACAGATGAATGGGGATACAATTCAGCATCAGAAAGTGACCCTAGGACATTATGTCATTTATACAGTATCTGCCTGAGCTTATGGCCCCTTCTGGTTTATTCATCTGGACATGGAACCACTTTGCTGTTCAGCAACACTGGTTTCTTCAGGCCTCTCCTAAGTTTCTAGGAGGCGAGATTTATTTGTAAACAAAGCTGTCTCTGAACACCCTTCTTCCCGCCTTTAAGAATTTTACTTGTTTCAAAACAATAAAAGGAAAACCTGGTCCGGGCACTGCTTCCAGTGAAGCCAAGAGTTGCTTCCTCCTCTCTGAGTTTCCTGGCTGTCCATAAAATCCTCATTCCAGGCAACCTGTCCCAGTATGTTTGCCACTCTGCACTGGGCATAAGTGAAGCTCTCCCATCACCATCTTGTTGCACAGTTGAAATATGTCAGTAACAGTATTTTTCTTCTCCTTGCCCAGAATATCAGTTTCATGGGATCACAGCTTATTAAACTGACCAGAGGGCTTGGCCAGTTACTTTTAAACCACTCTTTAACATATGATTCCACTTACTGCTTGGTACAGCTTACTGCACCTTTGATATATTCTTTGATTTTCATCTTCCGGGGGCTCTGATTGTTTTCTTTTCCACTAGGCATCCTGTATGTTTATTATTCCCATATTTCATGTTCATATTCCATATGTCAGTTCAAAGTGTGTAGGGCAGCAAGGCAGGCAAGCAGGTTCCCCATCTTACTGCTAACATGGATGCAGAAAAACATGTAAAAGTTCTTTTTAATCTCTGTAGAGCTATTTTTTTAATGCAGAACTGTTGGTTTTCTTTGCTGTTTCCTATTTGATTATTTCTAGCTTCCATCCTATCTTTTATATAAATCCTTTTGACTTCCCCAGAGAGCTTTTCTGCACCCATCAGCATTCTCCTTCTCTGTTTCAAAGCTGGCCCTGTTCCTAGGAGGTGAATTATCCAGCACTGTAGGGTGAAATTGTCACTAAGGTTCCTGAACCGAGAGTGTAGTTACCTCTCCTGGGGAGAATTTCTCAGGAACACCATTTCCAGCTGGGGTCAGGCCCTTCCTTCCACCCAAGAGGGACTGCTGGCCTGGAAGTGGTGGCATTGTGCTGACAGCATCAGCCCCCAGGGAGCTGCTGTTGCTGCATCTGTTGAGCAGTGCAGGGTGTTCTTCATTCACACTTTGGAGTTTTTCATTTCCCAGTCGGATGGGCAACCTTTCTCAGTTCATCCTGTCAGTGCTGAACTCCTTCCTGGAGTTCAGATTGACCAAAGCAGCAAACTTTCCCCCCCTATTTCTAGCAGTTGATTTGCAGGCTGAAAGCATGTATCTGCTTGATTCCCTTTCCACAAAACAATGCTAATTTTTACGGCAACAGCGGGGCTGAAGAACCCCAGGCAGACCTCTTCACACACACTGATGGGTTTGGTGTGCTCTTGACTTTCACAGTGCCTTTGGTTATCTGCCTGTTGCACAGAAGGGCACCTCAGCAAGTGGCTCTCCTATGTTTTCTCTTATATTGTGGTGTTAAACAGCTTTTTTGGGAAACCCTTCAGATTGCATCAGCTGTGTGGCGCTGGGTATGGCTTCCTGATGTGACAGAACAGCGCTGGGGTGTGCTGAGTAGAGCTTACTGCCTGTATTGAGGGTCACTCTGCTGGAAGGAAACCACAGAAGAGGGGTTAGCTCCAGAGTCCCAAAGTCGTTGTCTGCAACAGGAGGTTTGCACTACCAGATGGAAAGCACCAATTTTCTATTTTCGGAAGAAGTAACTTTGGTCTCGATGAGAAATAATAAAATCCTGCAGAACATGGTTCATTAAAATTGAGTTCAGTCTGGGATTACTGGTGAGGTTTGCCACCTGTGTGCCCTCCTGCTTGCCTGAGTGGATTGTGGGTGGTACAGGTACCTCAGGAAACAGCTTACAGGGACACGTATTTTAATACACAGGGTTGAACATCTGCCTCTTGTAATCAGTCACTGTCCCATTCAAAAATCATTTCTGGCACTCAGTCAACCAAAAATACCCGAGCACAGCCTGGTGGTTGGGTCAGTAGGAGTTTGTGAGTTGAAAGAAACCAGTTGGATTCACATAAAATACAGTTCAGTGGTGAAGTCTCGCTGTTGTTGCTGCTACAGCCCTTTTAATGTTCCTCACTCTGATTTGGCATTAATGAGTTCTTACAAACGTGGTCTCTGTGTTTATACATCTTGTTTCTACCCATCTGTCTTAGACCACGCTGGAGTTTTGTGTTTCCTTTTTTTGCTAAGCGTGAAGCAGCTGGCCAGGGCAGGTACAGTCACATACAGCTGTATACATGTTTCTAAATTCATGTTTCTAAATTAATATCTGCTCGATGAACGTCTGGGAGGAATCCCTCTGTTCCCCTCATGTGTTTCAAGTCTTACAGTTTGTTTGGATGTACAAATCAGTCTGATTTCCCACTTCTGCTCTGCTGAATTTAAATTTTTTTATGCTTTCTTTAGGCATTTCAGAAAATTGTCTGCTCTCATAAACATTAACATTTGAAACTAAGTTATGAATGTAAAATTATTCAGAAATCATGAAAAGTATCAACCATTGGGTACCAAACTGGCTGCAATGAGACCCCATAACATGCCCTGTGAGTATTTCTTGGATTTTAGCTTTGGTTTTGACTGCTTTAATTGCACACTTGGAACTGGAAATACTTGATCTGTTTGAAATGAGTGTTAAAAATAGTTGCAGTTTTCAACATTGTAAAAATAGCTTTAAAATTTGAGCGGTTGCTTTTTTCTTTGTCTGGTAGTCACAAATCTTCCAACCTTTGAGAGTCAGATTTCAGGTGTTATTTTTGCAAGCTAATGCTGCTGTGCATTGTAATTAAGCAGACTTTGAAGAGATATTTACAAATAATGTTTAAAAAGCCACCATAAAAAGCACTCAACAAACTTAAAATAGCTTTGTCTTTTCCCTGTTTGTTTTTTTCTCTTGTTGCTGCTGTTCACAGCCCTACAGGCAGCATTCCTCCGAGATGAGGAGACAGGCAGGGTTCATGCTTTATTTACCTTAATAGATTTTTGAAGCTAAGTCCTGTGCAGCTGTTTGAAAATTTATGGAATTCGTTTCTAAAGCAAACCACTTGGATAACAGACATGGCTGTGATTCCAGTTGTGCCAGTGCCAGGAAAGCTTTTGGTTTTGTACTGTGAGCACTCTTTAATAACAGGTCTTGTATTTAGCCTTTTGGCTTCTGAAAGCAAATTACTCCCTTCTTGATATGCAGCTGATGGTGCTGCAGCCTCATGATTTAGCTTTCAGTTTGTGGCTGTCCCTGGCTGTTCATGTCTTTGCTGGCTCAGCCAGGCCTGGCAGAGGCACAGCACAGCTGAGGAGATGCTCTGATTGCAGCCCAGGGTCACCAACTGCACCTCTGCTGCCGTGCCCAGCACGAGCACGCTGTCGGTGTGACTGCCTCTCGTACACAGATGGCCTTTTAAAATGTGCTTAAACTCCTGATAGATTTCCAAATATTTCCAATTGACAGCCTCCTTACAAATTCCCATTTCAGGAGATGGGAGCCAACATCTCCATGATCATGTTTGGTCGTTCACACAACCATAACATTTGAATATGACGAGGAAAATTGGCTGTGCTAAAGCACAAGCTTTAATTGGAAGTAAATGCCAAAAAAGATGTTTTTGTAATGAATGCATGGGTATTTAAGTAGTTTCCCATCACTTTAATATCAAAAATGTGCTGGGATCTGCCAAGTGACTTGGTAATCTTGGCTAATATCAGGGAAGTTGCACACAGTCAATGGCTTTAAGCAGCACTGTTACTCTGCACACTTCTCAGGATCTGGGCATTTTAGCAGCAATTGCTTGCTGCCTTTTACAACCTTGGCAGCAAGTGTCAAAGTGACTGCAGTTTTTGTCTAGGGACAGCAGTGTCCTGTAATTCCGAGGGACACTTGAGGAGACCACTCATGGTAGCTGAATGAGGACCTTACAACATTTTTCTGGGCTCTGACTTGGCTTCAGTGAAAGCTTAGCTTGGTTAAATTGGCCAGCCTGTGGGGGCTGCCATGCAGAGTGGAATACAGCATTTACACAACTAAAGCTGAAGGGACCTCATTCCATGGGAATTTCGCTGGATTGTTGGCAGTACCTTGGATAGACATTGTGCCCCGGCACAGCAGTGTCTGAGGCACAAAGCAAAGCAGGGCTGTCAGAGCCACTTCCATCTGCACACTGTGGCTCTGTGTGGCTCAAAATGACACTGGGGATTTTTTTACAGAGCAGAGGTACTGAGAAGCCCTTCACAGTCCTGCAATACCGTCCATGCCTCATGGCAAGTCATGTCCAGCTCCCCCCATCAGTGTTTCCTTTTCCATTATACTGTAGGCATGACAAAGCAGGGAAATGTTGCCAGAATTACACTCCAGCTCTTTCATCTGTGTCTAGAAACTGGCTCACACTGGCCATGGGAGCGTTTTAGATAGTATTTCCATCTTGTCTTGCTGTCTACTCATGATTCGTTTGAATACTGCCAGGTCTTATATATTTTGCTCCTGTAGGTTTTTTACTTTCTCTTGAGATTGTGCCTATTTCATCTCCCTTGCTTTTTAAGTGGAAAAACCTTCATTTTTCCAGAGAGCTTGAGGAAATTTCTTTCTCATATTTTTCTGTATTACTTTGTAATTTTCCTTCTTTGTGAAAGAAGGTTCTGCCTCAAGAGCTCCCAGAAGCTATGGCTGCCATTTCATTTCTGTGTTTTCTTTCCTGTTGTGGGAGGTTTTAAAGGTTTGGGGTTTTTTTAATTTGTTGTTAAGGGAGGGACAAAAATGACAGAAAACTGATCTTACTTGAGGGAGAGAGTGTTTTGCTCTGAGCATTCAAGGAAGTAAATTATTTTCTGTTCAAGAACCTCATCAGGTCTTAATTGACATTATAGGTAGCTACATGTCACACTAAGGAAGCCTAGTCATGTTCCTCTTTGAAAAAAAAAGGTGCAACCCCTGACATTATTAAGGTGCACTGCAGATTACTTTTCAGTGAAAAGAGCTGTATTTTCTCCAAAGCTGTATTTTCTCTAAAGGTGATATGATACATCTACCTTGTGTAGATGTATCATTTTACCATGTTGTAATTGATGAAAATTAGGCCTAGTACTTCTTTGTTCCTTAAAGTATGTCCACAGTCAGTCTTTTCAACCTGCAGCTTATACATAAGTCTAACGTGAGATTATCTAAGAGAAAATCTGGTGCCTAAATGCCCAAAATGTTGGAAAAGGCCTTAAATGTTGGGAAATGCCCAAAATGCATTTGGATTTCCACAAAGTTCAAATGAGGTCTCTTCGCCGAGTGCCTTTACAAGAACAGAAAAAGTCAAAGGATACAAAGAAAACATGACTTGAAGTCTGATAAAAGATACAAAACAACAAAAAAGAAGGACTAAATAGGTAATTTTCACTGAGGATGGAGATCGCTGGCATGTCCCAGGGAGATCTCATCACCTACTCACAGTCTCAGGCACGTGTATCAGGAATGAGGTGTTTGCTCAAGTCATGGCATTGTTTTTGGTAATAAAAGTTAAAGTGGCTGTGGAGAGGTACAGTGGGATCTCGAAATAACAGGTGATTAAGGGATCAAATGATAAATGAACTGTTGGAAATGGAAATTACTGTACGTTGTAGAAGCCACTCCTGATCTGTACATGTAACATGAAGTGGTAGTTGTTACTTCCAGGTAGTTTTGGATAATTGTGCGACTGCATCACTCCAGTGCTCAGAGTCCACATCTCAGATGCAGTTCTGGCACCTCTCCTCTCTCAGAAAGATAGATGAGGAACCCAACGAGGCTTATTGCATTTTTGAAGCTGTTCCATACAAGGAATGACAAAGAAGGCAAGTCTTCATCTTAGAGGAGAGAAAACTGTAGTGGTATGAAATAGAGAGCCTGTAAAATAATAAGTAGGAAATAGTGAGAAGGGGAGGATTAGTACATGTTTTTCGTAGTGGGGATAATACTGGGAACTGGGTTCTAAAACAGAAGTAGTCTTTTTTCCCCAGGCCTATTATTAAATTCTGTTGCTCAAAAATGTTGTGGATACCAAAAATATAGCTGGATTAAATACATTCTTATAAAGGCAAGTTCATGAAAAGAAATCCTGTAAGAGGCTGCAAAATATGAAGATACCACATCTGGCTCAGGTTGCTTGAAGGGTTTGCTAAAGGAAGGATGAAATAGTCTTGCAGTGGTTGATATTCTTCTCCTAAACCATCACAGTCAGGAACTGTGCTAAGGTGAAGGATCTTTGGGCTGACCGATTCAGCAGAGTTATGTTGTCGATGATACACAACAGCAGTGGCTGGAAAAAACCAAATGCTGCTCCTGTACACAGATTAAAATCAGAATTATATTTGTGCTGTAGCCTTTTGCATAACTGGAGCAGCAGTGCTGTTCTGAGCTGCCTGACTCATTTGAGCCGTCTCTTTCTCTTGTGTAGGTGTCGGATTGTAGCACTGCCTTTCTCTAAAGCCCAGTGGCCTGTGAGCTCAGCCACCGTTCAGGCTCCCCTGGAGACCCTCTGTACAGAGCAATGGACTCCCTCCTGTCTTAATCTGGTGAGCTGTAGAAAGCTGCATGACCTGCAGCTGGCAGCCTGCACAATGGGGCTAAACAGCTCCTCTGCCTCGGCAGGAGCTGTGCTGCTCTAGCAGAGACCTTTCTGCCTGGAATGGAAATTAAAAAATTATTCTTCTCCGTGGAGCACCTTTCAGTTTTGTGGCAATACTGCAATGGGCTTGTTGCCATTGCCTGTTTTCTTTCCTTGGCCAAGCAGTCCAGCAGGTCGTGGTGCTTTGACGCTCAGGGCAGAGCTGCTGATTTCCCTGGGAGCAGTGAGGTGCGCAAAGGGATGTGTTTCCATGGCCCCTGCTGGTGAGCAGATGGGCTGCTGCTCCTCACACTAATTGGACTTCTTCAGTCAGCTGTGGCTGCATTCCCAAGTATTCATCTGTCAGCTTTAAGGCTGCAGCTCACAAAGAGATAGTTTACTGTGACCAGGTGCTGTAGGCAAGTGTGGCTATTGAGGTGTTCAGTGGATTTTCTGTTTGCACAGATCTTCCTGTCTGGACATCCAATAGCCTCAAAGAGTCCAGCTGGAGTCCAGAACTCCAGCTCATCCTGGTTCTCTTGCAGGTGTCCTACACAGATGGAGATGTCATGGAAGTGCTTTTGAAGCACCCTCCCTGTCTAAATACCATCATTTCTGTCTTCTCAATGCTGTGCTACTGCAGCTGGGCTCTCGCCAGCACAGCCAGCCAGAGGAGTCTTGGAAAAGCCAGGAGAGAGAATACTCTGTAATGAGGAGAGAACAAAGACCTAAGGTTGAAGCAAATGTTTCCTGTTTGTCTGGATGTCTGCTATGTGCCCCTCCCACCCAAAGAGGAAACAAAGATTCCTATTTTGTAGCAGAACTTCTAAAGGACAAATGATTAATCTGTTGGCCATGTATTACTCCTTGTCCCACCGAACTATTCGATCTTGTTCTGTCTTGGAAGGACTGTGAAGAATGCTGTTACACTGTGTACAAAAATACCTTCACTCAAAAGAAAAAGAGCTTAATTGTTCGGCAAGGGGCCTAGTTCAGGAATTTTTCCAAATCTATTTTTAGCACAAAAAACTACCACCCAATCTGTTGGAACTTTTTGTTTGGGGTCAAGTATTTCTTCTTCAAGAGTTTGCAGGGGACAAAGCCTCTGACATGGAATGAAAGGGTAATATCAGAGTTGGATGTGGATGATCTTTCCCTGTGTTTCTTAAGGACAGAGAGCTAGCTGGCATGAGAGCATCACCAAAAAAAAAGCTGAGGCCTGAAATCGATCATCTTAATTAGCCAGAAAGATGTCCTCAATCCTTGTCTCCCCCATCCCAGCTGTCCTAGGCACTGTATATTTACTCTCTGCTGCTGTGGCTTTTGCACAGACACTGAAATGTGTGACGCAGGTGTGTGTTAATGGAGGTACAGGAGAGAGGCAATTTTCCTGCTCATGCAGAAGGGCCAATACAGTGCAGAGCTGCACTAGCAGCCTGTCCTGCTCTGGGATATAACTGCACGGAGAGGGCATCACACAACTGCAAAATGGAGACATGGAGATGCTGGGACTTGAGCTGCTGCCACCTTCACCCTGCGCCCTTCGCCCCTCACAGTTCTGAGGGTGCTGCATGTATATGCACACCTTCATCTTCTTGACTTGTGGAGGGAGTCTCTTTGGCAACCTGTTCACTCTTTACAGGTCAGGAAAAATGCTCTAGGAGTTGTTTTGCTATGCACGTTAAGTTGCAGTTCTACTGAATTCCAATAGAGAAATGCAATCATCAGCCTGTGTTTAAAATTCTGGTTCTACCTTGCATTAAGCATGGCTGTTATCCTTTCTTCCTGCTCCCACACACAGCAGGAGCTTTTCACAGTCCATTTCCCTGCAGCATCCTGGAGAACGCTGACCTCCTGACCTCGTTTCCACTGTGCTCCTCTGTAATACCCTGCTCATTTCACTGGTAGATGGAAGGAGCAGCAAGCTACACACACAGCACACATCCTTTAGGGAAGAATTGTGCCGTATCTGTGCACTGTCCTGGCAACTTCA
Source organism: Fringilla coelebs (assembly GCF_963513975.1). Classification (NCBI taxonomy): domain Eukaryota; kingdom Metazoa; phylum Chordata; class Aves; order Passeriformes; family Fringillidae; genus Fringilla; species Fringilla coelebs. The sequence continues at coordinate 84,075 of NW_028167461.1, read as the reverse complement.
GCTGAGAACTGCACAATGACAGAACCATTTTAGCAATGGTTACTTCATACAGTCCCAAAAGGTGTTGCAGCCAGAAGAATCTGCTGAGGAATCCGAACAGGACAGCCCATGATGGGAATGACTCGGGACAGGCTCCTGCCTGGTGTCAGGTGCAGAGAAAGGTGTGCAAGCACAGCACTGTCAGCATTGCTGGAACAACTGCAGCAGGTCACTTGACAAGAAAAGCCTTTTTGTCACTTATCAGTCATTAATTCCTCTAATAGAAATGTGAGCTCACTCCTAATTACGAATAGATGAATGAAGTGTTTCACTGGAGTGGGCTCATGGACTTGCATCTTGCAGGAATACAATGACCCTGTCATGAAAATTTCTTTTTCTGGAGTGAGAAGAAAGTGGATACTCTGGGGAATGGTCAGATTTTGGTTCACACATGAGGATAGTGATGAACACAATAATAGACACTGCCTTGTGGTTACAACAGGATCTGATTTTTCTGTGCTTGATGCTCGAAATGTGTTTAGAAAGATCTTTATCTTTCCCCAGTCTTGGGAAAAAGTAAATTAGTAAGTTTGCTACTCCTCTCTGCTTTTTTCCTTTTCCCCTCATTTCTATTTTGTAATCTTCACTGCTGTATGATTTGGTTTCCTGCCCAGACAGAAAAATTAGAGTTTCCGTCTATCCAGGAGATCTTTACTCTTTCAGAAGACAGGATTCTAAACCAGGGCGTTAGAACAACATTCATCACTGTTGTTTGCTCTATACACCCAGTCTAGATAGAATCAAAACTCTGTTGTTCCTCACCTGTCACCTAGGACCAGAGTAAAGTACAGCTCCTCCCCGCCAGTGCTCACAGTCTGATTGAAACTTTCTACAGACCAATGCTGTAAAATGCTGCTGCCACTGTGCATACACTTATCTGCAAAAGCTCCTGATTTAGGTTTTCCCCAGTGTACATGAGCTGGGAACTGCTGCCTGGATTTGTGGAAAACCTTGGGGAAATGCCATTCTGACTGAGCACTCTGTCCTGGTTAACTCCTGCAGTACTTAAAGCACAGCTATTGCAAGGTTATCTTTGGGTCTGGTTTATAGGAGAGGCCTATCCCTTTGGAACAGCTGCTGTATATGGATTATTTTGTTTCAAGGAAGCCAGGTGAGATGAATGGATAGAGCCAGATGAATCACTTAGTTGAATTTTTAGTGTTGAATTTCTTCTTTACCTGAAAACGAACAAACTGTTCTTAATTATTGTTTCTTTATTAAGCACAGTGGCTCAGTGATGATGTACAGTGTTTCAAAACAGCTGTTGTGAAGGCTCTGATGTAAAACAGCACAAGAAGGGAGGATGGCAAACAAAGCTTCCAATAGCATGAAAATTATTGGAAAGATAAGGGGAAAGAAGTTGAGAAGGGTGCTGGGAAACACTGCTTTGCAGTATCATTGTTACCAACAATTTCTTTTCAGAGGAAAAACGTTGAGGAGCTAGAGGGATTGAACATCTGAAGACTTAAAGAAAAGTACTATCAGAAGAAAAAGAGCTGTGCAGTTCAGTTAATAGGGAAAAGTCAATTTCATTGGCATGGAATGAAAACTTGACAGTGGGTTACGCTGCGGGTTGATTTGCATCCTGTGTGCCTTACTGGGATTTCAGTGGGTGTAAATTGGACCAAATACTATGTCCTGATAGTACTGAGACAAGTTAGTCTTGTTTGAGATTTGAAGGCTTTTGTTGTCCTTGAGGAGAACAGCAACTGAAAAGGGGCTGCTGGCTTTGAGCAGGACTAGAGGTGATTTGAAGGTGCAGAGGGATGTTGAGTCAATAGGACAGAAATTGTGCAGCCCAAAAAGCTCCTTGTTGAGGACCTGTTGCAGTGGCTGGATGAAAGCAAACGAGGCATTCCTCAAGTCAGGAGTTCCTAGAGCCAGAAACAGCACAGATGGTTGCACTTTGCTGATGGGTACTTGGAGGGGTCAAGTACCTACTGCTAAACTAAAGACTTTTATTCTTTTTATGCAGGTGTGTGCTGAAGGCAGGCACAAGGGCTAACATGTTCACACCAAATCATCACCTGCTGTAGATGTAATTGAGATCAGCAGAATGTCACTGCTTCCACTGGAAATCATCAGCCTTTTCTCTGCATATTTTTGTCAAATAGTATGTAGTTAGACAACAGACTTGGCAAGATAAGTCAGGAAAACACACCAGGATATTAATGCCCTTGTAGGAATGATATGTATTTTGTCTCTCAGAGAGATTTAGGAGGAAAATGAAGCAAATGAAAAAATGAAGTTATTACTGTATTATTAAAAAACAGCAGGCTCCAAAAAACCTGGAGCTGGATTCCCACCAAAAATCAGAGATATTGTGGAGCTTGATCTGAAGCTCTGAAAATTATTATGCAAATGTTAGTGTGAATCTTGAGGCCAGTATTGGGTGACAGTTTAGTAAACAGGTGAAAAATAAAAATGAAAGTGCTGTGAGCATCTCAGTGAGGCAAAATAATAATATACATTTATCTAGCACTTAACATTTCCAACTTGTATGTCCATTCAATCATGCAGAAAGTTGCACTGATCTCAGATGCACGGAAAGAAAGGCTGTGCCATATTTCCAGAGCCTCTGTAGCTATTGAACAAGTTGGTGTTAGACTGGAGGGTTTGGACGAAGGAATCATAGGTAATTCTAAAAAAAGCAAGGGAATGCGTCCTTTCTATCTAGGTTTAATGAAAGTAACACATACTTAGATGTAAGCTGAGCAGCCCTTGGAAAACAGAGTAGTTGGTGTTTGAGATTGCAGTGGAGCTGACTGGAATGTTTTAAGAGAATGAACTGGCAAACAACAGATAATGTCTTTCGGAAGAAAATTACCTGTGCTATTGAAAATCCCTTTAAAGACATTTAAGGAGCTCCACAGGTGAAGAGCATCCAACCTCCTTAGATACCCAGTGTGTGTTTGGGTACCAACCCCTTCCTGCCAGGGCCCCCTGTGCCAGCCCAGGGACAGGGCAAGACTTGGCCCCTCCTCAGCAGTCCTGAAGAGCAGTGGAAGCTGCTCAGAAAGGCCACTGGGCACAGCCTGTATCGTTCCTCATGAACTCAACTACAGACTTGGCTGGGGGGAGGAAAAGAAGAATCTGAACAAAATGTTGCTAATCTGTCCAAGTAGGGATGTGACTGATCTCCCTGGGGCTAATTCTGTGTATGAAGTTAAATATATGCCTAGAGGGTTTCCTGAATGCATCCAGAAAGTTCATCCACTCTCAAGCTGGAGAAATAAATGAGTGCAAAGTCACAGGAATTGACATCTCTTGGGTCTGAGTGATTTTCTGACATTGCTGGTTGACTTCACTGTGGGAGTAGGGCCCAAGTTCTCAGCAAAGGGACCGTGTTCAGGGGGCTGCACTCTGCCGGGAATTTGTACATTTGCAGTCTCAGACAAATTTATTTTTGTAGTTGCCATATGTGAGGGCTTTTCATAATCGCCATCTGTGGAACGAAAGGCAGTCCAGGCTAAAATGTGCGCAGTTGCAAATATTGGAAAATATGGCTATTATAAAAAGTTGTAAGAACTTTATGCAAATGTTCCATCTACAGTGGAAGGGCCAGATTCTAATATCACGCATGGTGCACAGTAACAGATTTTTCCTAGGTATGCCGGGATGGCCACACTGTGCCTGAGATTAGAATGTGTTTCAAAAATGGATTATTGGGATATGAAAGAGCCAATGATGAGGAAAATCAGATTTTACTGAGCTTTTTCTTTTTTTCTTCACTCTTACTATGTGAGAATTGGCTTTCAGCATAGTTTCTGGTCTTTGTAATTCATTAGGAAAATTGGCAATAAACTAATGGCAAAATGTGAAAACTAGTTTTCCTCCTTAAGAAATTCACATCATCAAATTAGGACAGAGAAATGATCTCTTTACACCCAGTTGCTCAGAGCAACTGGCAAATTTTGACTACACGAAGCATTACCTGAAGCAAACCACAGTGTCTGCATTCCCAGGGGACTCCCCTGAGGTGCTGTCCGCAGGCACTGGTGGCATTGAAGTTCTGGTGGTGTGCAGGTTAATTCACTCTGCAAATCCTACTATCAGTTTATCTTCATTTGTTTAAATCCTTGCATTTGATATTTTATTCCCCCCCCCCCCATATCCAGATACTGTCTTCTTTCTTGTCTCTTTGGGGAGGAGGTAAGTGAGATTTGGATGCAAGCCATAATTATTCTGGGAAAATCACCCTTCAGCTTTTATTTATATGCAAAATCTTGCCCTGCAGCAGCTTGACGGCTACACGAGGCTAGGAAGGCAATACCAGCCTACCTCCAGGGTTTCTCTCCTTCCTAAATGATATCTTGCTGGTCCTTGTCTCATCCTCAATTCTCGGTGACCCAGGTTTAGGGAGAGAAGTTGGCATGGCTATTCTGTTCTCATCTCCAGAGAAACCCAGCACTGGCCAGGTAAGAAGCTCCCCTTGGACAGGGAATATTGGATTTTCTAAGACAAAGGGAGCAGTGAAGCCAGCTCCTGGCTAGAGCTGAAGCAGCCCTGGCAGCACTCCACAGCTAGAAAGCCCCTTGAGACTTTTGAGTTCTTCAGTACTGAGTAGCAGCTGCAGCAGCAGCTTTCCATGGGTTTGGATTAAGGGAACTTTCTTGGAATGTTCTGAGTGCAGAGGGTGTCTGATGTTTGGAAGTGCAGAGTGTTCCTAATGATTCCCATGGAAATCACAGTATCAGTTGGTTCTGAAAATGAGGTCCCTGGTCTAAACAGCTGGGTTTGCAGGCAGGGACCAAACCCTCTGAGGTGTTTTGTGGGATCATTATTATACAGCAGTTTTGCTGTATCCAAGCTGAACAATTTTTTTCTTCAGTACACAGGATTCTTGAAAAGCAAGGGCTACCCGTGCAGACCAATTGCAATGGCAGATCCAGGGATTTAGCAAAGGCTAAAACCAAAACTGGTCTCTGCACATGCTTTCTAATCTAAACAAAATCTGAAAGTTTATCAGTTGTCCCTGAGAGCAACACCTCTGAGTTAGTGATGCTTCTCAGGCCACCTGAGAGATGATATAAATCTTTATAACTTGCAAGTGAAGCAATCAAATTTTAATGGAAAAATGTTTCTGTCTTTGGGAAAATGTGATAAATATGCCACTGTGAAGGGGCAGAGAACTTTTGCAGGAAATATTCATTAAGACTGACTATGAATATTCAGTGTACACCTGAAAGCCCACATAGTTATTATATTTTAAATAAATACTTGCTTTTCAAATGTTGTTTTAACTAGTCATCTATCTTCAGATATTGTCAAAACATCACTCATCATACATCTGTCTAAATGCTATCCAGATGCTGCTGAACTAGTTTCTTTTTTAGCTATATATATTAAAGTATTCCTTTTCACAGAAAGTTTTGAGTGTAAAAATTATATATTTGTCTGAGGTTGGAAAACTGCATGGTACTGTTGCTGATGCAGGATTGGAATGAGGGATACTTTTTGTATGATATTATGAACAGCAAGTGGACTTTGGTGGTGGACATGAGGATCCCCATATAGTCTTAGCTTTTTAAATGAATTCTCTCATTCTTATGTTCTCTGCTGCCTCATCATAAAAAAAAAATAAGAACAGGGGATTGGAAAATACTGTGTGGTTCATCATGATCCCCTCCTTCAGCAGGACAACATCATGCAGTTGCTTTTATGAACTTAATCTACACAACTGTAAATAAAAGTGAATTTCATGTTCCACCATCTCTCTTGAAAATGTGCCCCAGGAATGTAATGGGGCTAAAAACATCTCTGCTGGAGTAGCCCTAATATATGCATGATCCCTTCACACACACCTGTCCTTGGAGGAGTTGCTCTCTGCAGTGCTTTTCCCTCCCTCACGCTCACTCTAGAGCATTTATGGGCAGAAATATTTTCTTCTCTTAAGTCCTAGTCTTGCAAAACTGGTGGCAGACAGTAGCTAGAGATGAGCTCAGTGGGTCAGAGCAGGGTGGTGAAAATGCCCCAGTTGCAGGTTCAATCCCTCTGTGGGCCATCCACGTAAGAGTTGGACTTGATGATCCCTGTGAGTCCCTTCCAGCTCAGAGCACTCTGTGGGTTCTGGGGTGGGATGCCCTGCTGTCAGTGCCTTTCTCTTCCCCAGCTGTCTTCCACTGCACATTACTGCTTAAATGCAGTTACCTTACATGTGAGGATCAAAACTCTGCATATTCTTAATCATAGAATCATGGAATGGTTTGGGCTGGAAGGGACCTTAAAGACCTTGAGATCTTTGTCTACTGATGTTTGAACTGATGCCATGTCCCCTGATGACTGACCTTATTTCTGCGGGCAAGTCACATAACTGTCTCTGGATCAAACTCGCCTTTGCTGTAAATCCATGAAGCCTTGTGTGTTTCATTGCACCTGTGTCAGCTGTGGAATTTATCCAGATTCTTTCTCTGCAATATGTCAAGCTGGTGAATAGACTCAGAATTACCTCTCCAGTGTTATATACCTCTCCAAGGTATTTTGGACTTGAGAAATTAAAACCAGGCTGATAAAAATTATTCTTGGACTCCCAGACTACTGCTTTTAAGAATAATGCCAATACAATATTGAGGAAGTATATATCAATCTGTCCCTAAAATGAAAAAAATCTTGTTACCAGTAAGCACAAAGGTGTGTTCCACCATTATTTAAGAGAAACACAAGATTGGCTACATTTATACTTGTTCCCTTCCGCAGCTCTGTCAGGGATATAATTTAAAAAGCTTTCCTTGTATAGATGTTCCGTTGTGGGGTTTTGTTCTCTTTCTCTAAGCATGCATAGATTTTAGACTACTTCCCTTAAAAGAAAAAGTTACTCAAAGTGAAATATTCCTTTAGATCCAGTCACATCTATTCTAGTAAGAAAATTTGTACTTAATAGCTGTTGTTATTGTCAGTTTTTTCAATACAATGAAAACCTTTTTTACTTTCTTCAGTACTTTTGTTGCTTGAAAATGATATTGTTCTAAATTATTGTTCTGTCAGCTGGGGGAAGGGTTGTCAGTAAAAGAGAGGCATTATACTGGTGTTGCACGTGCAAGGTCATCTGTACCTCTCTGTGTTTGAACCAATGCTGTTGTGGTTGGTAAGAGGGGGAGGTACAAGGCTCTTTGAGGCAAGGGAAATTTATTGCATTGCTTTTCCAAAAATTACTGCCTATGGAAGTGGAGCTTGGGGTATGGTGGAACCAGAAGCTTGCTTTATTCTTTGATGATAGTAAAAAGTTCTTTAAAAAGCCACATCCAAGCATGAAAAAATGCCCTGTGATGAGTGTAGTACTTCAGGTCTTGGTTGCTGTAACTGGTAGTGGGAGCACAGTGATAGGACTCCTCTAAAACATCCCCCCGGGACAGACACATAAATCCCGTGGCATGGGAAAGTGGAAAACTGGAGAAAGTTTCAGACTGCATTTATTTTAATTTTTTCTTCCGTGGAGTTCATATGAGCAAGTGGAAGGAGTGAGTGCCCCGGCATCCCCTTCCAGATATTCCATATTTCCATATCCAAATATTCCATATTTCTGACTCCCAAAGGCCTCCCTGGAATGTGAGGGAGCAATGCAGCAGGAGTTGCTAAAAGCCCTGGTTAGAGCTGTAATTAATGGATAGGGACATGTGAGGAACCCTGTCCTCGCAGGGATTTCAGATACAGCATTTCAGCGACAGTTCCTGTCAGCGTTAGGGCCCCCATTACCCCCCTTGAATATCGCCTAGAACCACAGCAATTTTTTAGCAGTAAAGTGCTTTTTCTGCAGCTGCGTGGGGCTGCAAGGGAATTGGCTGCTCAGATTCACCTCTGCCTGCTGCAGCTGCTTCTGCTGGTGCAGGAAATGAGGGATTGCCTAGCAGAGCTGTGAGCTGGAGAAGGGCTTTTGAAAGCAGCCTTCCAGGGAGGATAAGATTTGTAAAGGAAGCAGAGCCTGTGTGGAAGATCAGGGATAGAAATTCTGGGTGGTTTGACATTATTTAGGGAAGGCAGCTGGTTCTCAACAGCTCCCAGGCCCTTGAAGAAAGTTTGAAGGGAAGGAAGGCGCTTCAGGATCTGGTAGCAGGAGGGCTGCGTGCCTTGAGATGTGAGCAATACCTTGCAAGAGGCGCAGCTCCTGGAAAAATGCAATACCTGGATTTGAGTGTAATTCTCAGAGGAGGAGCAAATTGTAATTTTTAATTGGATGGTAGACAGTTCACTGGAAAATTAAGGTAGGAAGTAAATAACAGCCTGAAGGAATAAAAAAAAAAAAAAAAAAAAGAGAGACTGTATTCTGCATAAATCTTGGCTTAAGGGAGTTCACTGTAGGAAGAGAACACTGAAATGGTGTTTAGTGTTAGCAAAATGTATCATCAATACTTTCATGTCTTGTTTTTCCTCTTCTCAACATCCCTGGGATCAGTGCTTTGCTGGCCATGTAACAGAATAATCTTTACAAGCTGGGGATGGGGGAGTTTTGTTTTCTTACCATAAATGGAGGTTTTTGATGAAAAATAAGTGTTTTATGGAGGCATCCTGCTGCCACTGAACATAGGTAGCCTTGATGAACATTTGAAAATACCAGAGAACTGGTAAGTTAAATATTGCACTGCTAGGGCCTTCTCACTGTTACAGTTTAAACTAAAAACTTAAGACCAAAGCTAGAAGTTCCACAGCCTAATGCTGCTAAAATTTATGTTCTTCACTCTGAACTGAAGCTCTGCTGCTTCAGTAACTAAAAAGAGGTCTTTCTTAGACTAAAAATACTGTGTTGAACATCAGGAAGTCAAGTTATATCAGCTTAATATTAAATTAATGGTCATTCATATACATCATTACCTCATACCATAACCTGTGCAGCTGTTCATGACATCTGCATCCAATCTATAGTTCATGACATGTCTTGACAGATACTTTACCAGAACCCCCGCCATGACTAATCTTGTAGTCATCAATTCTGCCTTTTTTACATTTGCTTGTTAATAAATGTAAATCTTCCTCAATATATGTATTCCAGCAGTGTGCCTGTATGTTCTAACAGTTACCCACATTTAATGCTCCTTTGGGATCTTTGGGCATGTAAGGAGCAATGAAAATGCACTTGGCACTTGTACATGTCATGGTAAAGTTTAATCTTTTATGATGGAAAGAGGCTGAGCCTATAAAATAAAAATAGTGCAGAAATTGTTCCTTGTTCTGGAAAACTGTCCAGATTCTATAGGCTGGAAATAATATTTACTGCTCTAGAGAGGACTGTCTTCAGCCAGATCACTGTGGGACTGAGGTTCTTCCAAAACAAGAAGATGACCACAGTCCTAGAATCAGCAGCAACCCTCCTTGGCTTCCCGTGTGATGTAGATTTTCCCAACTCACATGTGCACACATTACTGTAAAATTAAAATGTCATCCTTCTGGTAGAATATTGAGTGCAGTTCCCCAGTAATGGAATTAACTCTTGGCTAAGAACTAGAGAGAAACCGATCAATGAAGATGTGCAAAATTTTCCAAAAAGCATTAGACATGGTTTGAGTCTGCACAGTTGGTTCCACACTGGAAACAGTCTCTTGGATTGCTTAAATGAAGATTAGATCTATTCAGGTATGACATGTGAATATAACTGCTTTTTCTTAGGGTGCCAAATCCAGTAGGTTGAAAATTATACTACTGTTTGGCTGGAGATTGATGACTCTAAAAGGTAGACTTAGGGCTTGCTTGGAATTCTTGCTTACTGATGGTGAATCATGGCTGAAAACAGCCTCCTGTTTTTATCTCTCCAAGAGCCCTAGGAAAAAAAGAAAGCAGCATTCATGTGAAGAAATTGTTTTCCCCCACATCATGTATTAACTTCAGCAGGTAGAAATGAGTTCAGAGTTCATGAGTATCTAAAGCTCCCCACTTTTCAAAACTTTTTGTTTCTCTTTGCTTTTGACTCCGTTTAGAGTAGAAGAGTGGAATGGAAATGTCATTTTAAGGGATTATACTTCCTTGTTGTCCCTGATCTGTCTTAATTGTGTAGGAATTCAGACAGATTTTCTTTGTGTTCTTTGAATGAGATCAGCAGTAATATAACTGATAAAAAAATGGCATTGGCTCTGGCTCTGGAATAAGGACAATTCTTATGAGAAAAAATAGTAATTTATTCAAGGGTGAGCTAGTACCAGCTGCAGTGATGCATTTTTCTACACAGATGAACTGTGAAGGTTTGTTAAGCAAAGAATATTGAGTGTGCAGAAAACTGTAAAAGTTACCAAATCCAGCATGGATGAGCGGGAGCTGAAAGGGACTTGGAAAAGCGATGCCATCATAAAAGTGAGAGCTTTTCAAAACAAATGTTTGTCACCAGTTTAAAATTCTTACTGCATTTCTTAATCTCCAAGTATTTTTTTGTATCCTCTTCCCTAGTGTGCTGTTGGTGCAAGGTTGGCACCTTTCAGGCTGTCACGAGCTGTCCTTGTGAAGGGGTTTTGTGATGGTTCGTGGGGGATCTCAGGGTGCAAAAAACCGACACGGTACAGGGGGTTTGCAGTGGTAATCAACACAAATGCACTTTTATTGAAATAACCACAACAGAAATGCATTGGGGAAGGATTGGGGGAAAAGGGGAAAATAAGGAAAAGAGGGAGGAAGAAGAAAAGGGTATATAGCTACCAAATGTGGAACTGCAAAGTCCTTTGGTGCCCAGCCGATGGAGTTCACCAGGTCACGTCTGGGGACATCTCAGGGATGCAGTTCATCTGGACCATAATTATGCTCTTCTTTGATGGGGGAAGGGGGATGAATTTTGAAACCAAGTCAAAGGTAGTGTATTGTATCTTTGGGGGAGAGAATGGTGTTTGGAAAAGGGTACACACAGTCCATGTTCTCAGCGGTGGGTGAGAGCCATTGTCTTCTTGGTCCACTGCTCACACCTGCAGCATCTGTCTGCTTTGGTCGGCTCGCCTCCCCCCGCACACCTCCCTGGGTTGGGGGTCCCAGTCCCAGTCCTTGGAAATTGTGTGAGGGATTTCACATAGGGATTTCATGTCTGGCTTTTTCTCTGGCAAAGAGGCTTCTTACATCTCAGTTTGTCTGTCACAGTGGTTGCAAATGAGCGAGAGGGGTCTCCTGTGGGGGACCACCCCCAAAACACAGGAGAAGTCCAGCCAGACCGAGGGGTGGGGAAAAATCCCAGAGCTATTGTTGCAAAATTGTCAGAATGTCCTTTTTCTTCTCATTAGTGTAGCATAAAGTAAACACACCTGTGAAAACAATAGCTTAGCAATTCTCTCAGGTCTCGGGGCCTTCAGTGTGTAACTCTTCTCCTAGAGAGCCAGAGATTTTAGACAGGGGGATCTTTTCTTCAGTGATCCCCCAGTGACGACCCCGAGGCAGATGAGGGAAATTTCAGAAAGACTCTCACACAGGTGTAGCATCAGCCTGAGCCTGCCAGAGGGAGCTGGACACCTTTATAGTGTTGAGATGGGGGCATTGCCCTGGGAGCTGCCAACAACAACTGCTGGGAATGAGGACAGTGGATATGGAGAGCCCCAAATAAAGACCTCTTGTAGCCTTCAGGGGGTGTGAATTGCCAGCATAGGCCATTGCTCTCCAGGCCTGTTTTGTACATTGATTACAAAGAGTTGTTTTAAATCTCTTCTGGTAGCCATGGTAAATCACCGCTTTAATTACTGTCTAGGCAGCTGGCTTGTTGAATTCTGTTGAATGGCATTAGCTTATTCACTTAATTCTGAATTGCAAAAAGGCCACATTTAAATTTACCATCTCTCAGGTTCAGTTGATCTGAGAAATAAAATATCTGAGAGGATGTAAGAAAATCTGGCTGATGTTTTACTGGAAGGGTGTCAGAGAGACAGTAATGAAATAATTTAGGTTATGTATGGACATGCATAGTCAACCCCTTTTCCCCTCCTTTTCACAGGGAGGCAAAAAAAGAAGGAGCAGAGCAGTGCTCCTACTCTGTAATATTCATGAATGATGAGGATCGCTTTATTTTTCTTTCTTTGTGGGTTCACAGGCTCACCTCATGCACAGTTCTTTGTCTGGGCTCTTAAGCCAGTTTCATGGTCACATTCCATCTGGGACAGTAATTAACTAATAGTGATTATATCCCTGGGGCCTCTGGTATCATCCTCTGCTTTTATGGGAAGGTCTCTGCCATCATCTCATGACTGTCAGTAACTTTGGGAACAGTTTAGGATATCTTATGAGTGACTTGGGGATACTTCATCAGAGCTTGATGTTAAAATGTAGAGCATGACTGGAGACCAGTCACACAGCCCTTTCCTGCACAGCTATGGGCAGGTACTAATCCTACCATCTAGAGGCTATTTTGCTTGTAACTCTGGCTCTCCTCTGAAGTAAGGCCTTCTCTTGCCTCCAAAGCAGCCAGAACAATAAATCTGGAACTAATGGTTTAAACCTTGGATCAAATCGTGCAGAAGTCCCTTGCAATTGGTCTTGGTAATTCTCTTTCCTGGAGAGGATCTACCCCATGCCCACAAGGTGTGCATGGATTTCCATTGTTGCCGCAGGTTGTGGGAAGGTTTGCTCTTCTGCACAGTAAATGGATGGTCTGAAACTTCCTCACAAGAGCTGTTTCACTCATTTCCTCTTCTCTGTTATTTTCATTCCAAAAAATTTATTAAATTCATGCTTATATTCAAAACCTTGGATACAACAAAAAGAAAAAATTGAGCAACTCACGAAACCTGCAGTTGAATGCCATGTTTATGCAAAATAACAGAATTTTAGGGGAGTTGGCACTAACTGCCTACAGTGCATTAGATAGTGTCCCAATAAAGGGAATCTTTCCTGAATTCAGGAAAATTCAGGAAAGCGCCTCCCGGAATTTCCCTAGAATTCAGCAAGTGCTTTGCAGCTTGAAATTGGAAGGAAAGCCTCAGATTTAGCAGCCAGAGCTTCAGGAAGAGCAGCAGCGAGCACAGCATCGGTTTTGCAGCAGCTCCTTCCATGTGCATGTTTTTGGGAGTGGAAAGGCTTGCAGAGTGTTAAAGTAGCTTTTTCTCTCCGCTGGAAAGCTGCACGCTCAGTGCCAGTGTTCTGCAGCTTCTTTCTTCACGTTTCAGCAGCTAGCACGCTCTCCGTGTGCTGGAGAAGCGGCAGAGGCTTCCTTGCCGGAGAAGCGGCACCTTCGCCGGCAGAGAGCATCCTGCCGGCCGCGGTGCGCTCCGGAGCGGGGGCTTGTGCCGAAAGAGGCCGGCAACAGGCGCTTACCTTCGGACAGCTCCGGATCGCCGTCTAATGCGTCTCTTGTCGCCTACACGGCAGGGAAAAGCTTTTCCACTCTGTCTAGGAAGGAGAAAGTGTGCCAGCACAGCAAATGCCTCCCGGACTTTCCCTGGAATTCAGCAAGCGCTTTGCAGCTTGAAATTGGAAGGAAAGCCTCAGATTTAGCAGCCAGAGCTTCAGGAGGAGCAGCAGCGAGCACAGCATCGCTTTTGCAGCAGCTCCTTCCATGTGCATGTTTTTGGGAGTGGAAAGGCTTGCAGAGTGTTAAAGTAGCTTTTTCTCTCCGCTGGAAAGCTGCACGCTCAGTGCCAGTGTTCTGCAGCTTCTTTCTTCACGTTTCAGCAGCTAGCACGCTCTCCGTGTGCTGGAGAAGCGGCAGAGGCTTCCTTGCCGGAGAAGCGGCACCTTCGCCGGCAGAGAGCATCCTGCCGGCCGCGGTGCGCTCCGGAGCGGGGGCTTGTGCCGAAAGAGGCCGGCAACAGCCGCTTACCTTCGGACAGCTCCGGATCGCCGTCTAATGCGTCTCTTGTCGCCTACACGGCAGGGAAAAGCTTTTCCACTCTGTCTAGGAAGGAGAAAGTGTGCCAGCACAGCAAATGCCTCCCGGACTTTCCCTGGAATTCAGCAAGTGCTTTGCAGCTTGAAATTGGAAGGAAAGCCTCAGATTTAGCAGCCAGAGCTTCAGGAGGAGCAGCAGCGAGCACAGCATCGGTTTTGCAGCAGCTCCTTCCATGTGCATGTTTTTGGGAGTGGAAAGGCTTGCAGAGTGTTAAAGTAGCTTTTTCTCTCCGCTGGAAAGCTGCACGCTCAGTGCCAGTCTTCTGCAGCTTCTTTCTTCACGTTTCAGCAGCTAGCACGCTCTCCGTGTGCTGGAGAAGCGGCAGAGGCTTCCTTGCCGGAGAAGCGGCACCTTCGCCGGCAGAGAGCATCCTGCCGGCCGCGGTGCGCTCCGGAGCGGGGGCTTGTGCCGAAAGAGGCCGGCAACAGGCGCTTACCTTCGGACAGCTCCGGATCGCCGTCTAATGCGTCTCTTGTCGCCTACACGGCAGGGAAAAGCTTTTCCACTCTGTCTAGGAAGGAGAAAGTGTGCCAGCACAGCAAATGCCTCCCGGACTTTCCCTGGAATTCAGCAAGTGCTTTGCAGCTTGAAATTGGAAGGAAAGCCTCAGATTTAGCAGCCAGAGCTTCAGGAGGAGCAGCAGCGAGCACAGCATCGCTTTTGCAGCAGCTCCTTCCATGTGCATGTTTTTGGGAGTGGAAAGGCTTGCAGAGTGTTAAAGTAGCTTTTTCTCTCCGCTGGAAAGCTGCACGCTCAGTGCCAGTGTTCTGCAGCTTCTTTCTTCACGTTTCAGCAGCTAGCACGCTCTCCGTGTGCTGGAGAAGCGGCAGAGGCTTCCTTGCCGGAGAAGCGGCACCTTCGCCGGCAGAGAACATCCTGCCGGCCGCGGTGCGCTCCGGAGCGGGGGCTTGTGCCGAAAGAGGCCGGCAACAGGCGCTTACCTTCGGACAGCTCCGGATCGCCGTCTAATGCGTCTCTTGTCGCCTACACGGCAGGGAAAAGCTTTTCCACTCTGTCTAGGAAGGAGAAAGTGTGCCAGCACAGCAAATGCCTCCCGGACTTTCCCTGGAATTCAGCAAGTGCTTTGCAGCTTGAAATTGGAAGGAAAGCCTCAGATTTAGCAGCCAGAGCTTCAGGAGGAGCAGCAGCGAGCACAGCATCGGTTTTGCAGCAGCTCCTTCCATGTGCATGTTTTTGGGAGTGGAAAGGCTTGCAGAGTGTTAAAGTAGCTTTTTCTCTCCGCTGGAAAGCTGCACGCTCAGTGCCAGTGTTCTGCAGCTTCTTTCTTCACGTTTCAGCAGCTAGCACGCTCTCCGTGTGCTGGAGAAGCGGCAGAGGCTTCCTTGCCGGAGAAGCGGCACCTTCGCCGGCAGAGAGCATCCTGCCGGCCGCGGTGCGCTCCGGAGCGGGGGCTTGTGCCGAAAGAGGCCGGCAACAGGCGCTTACCTTCGGACAGCTCCGGATCGCCGTCTAATGCGTCTCTTGTCGCCTACACGGCAGGGAAAAGCTTTTCCACTCTGTCTAGGAAGGAGAAAGTGTGCCAGCACAGCAAATGCCTCCCGGACTTTCCCTGCAATTCAGCAAGTGCTTTGCAGCTTGAAATTGGAAGGAAAGCCTCAGATTTAGCAGCCAGAGCTTCAGGAGGAGCAGCAGCGAGCACAGCATCGCTTTTGCAGCAGCTCCTTCCATGTGCATGTTTTTGGGAGTGGAAAGGCTTGCAGAGTGTTAAAGTAGCTTTTTCTCTCCGCTGGAAAGCTGCACGCTCAGTGCCAGTGTTCTGCAGCTTCTTTCTTCACGTTTCAGCAGCTAGCACGCTCTCCGTGTGCTGGAGAAGCGGCAGAGGCTTCCTTGCCGGAGAAGCGGCACCTTCGCCGGCAGAGAGCATCCTGCCGGCCGCGGTGCGCTCCGGAGCGGGGGCTTGTGCCGAAAGAGGCCGGCAACAGGCGCTTACCTTCGGACAGCTCCGGATCGCCGTCTAATGCGTCTCTTGTCGCCTACACGGCAGGGAAAAGCTTTTCCACTCTGTCTAGGAAGGAGAAAGTGTGCCAGCACAGCAAATGCCTCCCGGACTTTCCCTGCAATTCAGCAAGTGCTTTGCAGCTTGAAATTGGAAGGAAAGCCTCAGATTTAGCAGCCAGAGCTTCAGGAGGAGCAGCAGCGAGCACAGCATCGCTTTTGCAGCAGCTCCTTCCATGTGCATGTTTTTGGGAGTGGAAAGGCTTGCAGAGTGTTAAAGTAGCTTTTTCTCTCCGCTGGAAAGCTGCACGCTCAGTGCCAGTGTTCTGCAGCTTCTTTCTTCACGTTTCAGCAGCTAGCACGCTCTCCGTGTGCTGGAGAAGCGGCAGAGGCTTCCTTGCCGGAGAAGCGGCACCTTCGCCGGCAGAGAGCATCCTGCCGGCCGCGGTGCGCTCCGGAGCGGGGGCTTGTGCCGAAAGAGGCCGGCAACAGCCGCTTACCTTCGGACAGCTCCGGATCGCCGTCTAATGCGTCTCTTGTCGCCTACACGGCAGGGAAAAGCTTTTCCACTCTGTCTAGGAAGGAGAAAGTGTGCCAGCACAGCAAATGCCTCCCGGACTTTCCCTGGAATTCAGCAAGTGCTTTGCAGCTTGAAATTGGAAGGAAAGCCTCAGATTTAGCAGCCAGAGCTTCAGGAGGAGCAGCAGCGAGCACAGCATCGCTTTTGCAGCAGCTCCTTCCATGTGCATGTTTTTGGGAGTGGAAAGGCTTGCAGAGTGTTAAAGTAGCTTTTTCTCTCCGCTGGAAAGCTGCACGCTCAGTGCCAGTGTTCTGCAGCTTCTTTCTTCACGTTTCAGCAGCTAGCACGCTCTCCGTGTGCTGGAGAAGCGGCAGAGGCTTCCTTGCCGGAGAAGCGGCACCTTCGCCGGCAGAGAACATCCTGCCGGCCGCGGTGCGCTCCGGAGCGGGGGCTTGTGCCGAAAGAGGCCGGCAACAGGCGCTTACCTTCGGACAGCTCCGGATCGCCGTCTAATGCGTCTCTTGTCGCCTACACGGCAGGGAAAAGCTTTTCCACTCTGTCTAGGAAGGAGAAAGTGTGCCAGCACAGCAAATGCCTCCCGGACTTTCCCTGGAATTCAGCAAGTGCTTTGCAGCTTGAAATTGGAAGGAAAGCCTCAGATTTAGCAGCCAGAGCTTCAGGAGGAGCAGCAGCGAGCACAGCATCGCTTTTGCAGCAGCTCCTTCCATGTGCATGTTTTTGGGAGTGGAAAGGCTTGCAGAGTGTTAAAGTAGCTTTTTCTCTCCGCTGGAAAGCTGCACGCTCAGTGCCAGTGTTCTGCAGCTTCTTTCTTCACGTTTCAGCAGCTAGCACGCTCTCCGTGTGCTGGAGAAGCGGCAGAGGCTTCCTTGCCGGAGAAGCGGCACCTTCGCCGGCAGAGAGCATCCTGCCGGCCGCGGTGCGCTCCGGAGCGGGGGCTTGTGCCGAAAGAGGCCGGCAACAGGCGCTTACCTTCGGACAGCTCCGGATCGCCGTCTAATGCGTCTCTTGTCGCCTACACGGCAGGGAAAAGCTTTTCCACTCTGTCTAGGAAGGAGAAAGTGTGCCAGCACAGCAAATGCCTCCCGGACTTTCCCTGGAATTCAGCAAGTGCTTTGCAGCTTGAAATTGGAAGGAAAGCCTCAGATTTAGCAGCCAGAGCTTCAGGAGGAGCAGCAGCGAGCACAGCATCGCTTTTGCAGCAGCTCCTTCCATGTGCATGTTTTTGGGAGTGGAAAGGCTTGCAGAGTGTTAAAGTAGCTTTTTCTCTCCGCTGGAAAGCTGCACGCTCAGTGCCAGTGTTCTGCAGCTTCTTTCTTCACGTTTCAGCAGCTAGCACGCTCTCCGTGTGCTGGAGAAGCGGCAGAGGCTTCCTTGCCGGAGAAGCGGCACCTTCGCCGGCAGAGAACATCCTGCCGGCCGCGGTGCGCTCCGGAGCGGGGGCTTGTGCCGAAAGAGGCCGGCAACAGGCGCTTACCTTCGGACAGCTCCGGATCGCCGTCTAATGCGTCTCTTGTCGCCTACACGGCAGGGAAAAGCTTTTCCACTCTGTCTAGGAAGGAGAAAGTGTGCCAGCACAGCAAATGCCTCCCGGACTTTCCCTGGAATTCAGCAAGTGCTTTGCAGCTTGAAATTGGAAGGAAAGCCTCAGATTTAGCAGCCAGAGCTTCAGGAGGAGCAGCAGCGAGCACAGCATCGGTTTTGCAGCAGCTCCTTCCATGTGCATGTTTTTGGGAGTGGAAAGGCTTGCAGAGTGTTAAAGTAGCTTTTTCTCTCCGCTGGAAAGCTGCACGCTCAGTGCCAGTGTTCTGCAGCTTCTTTCTTCACGTTTCAGCAGCTAGCACGCTCTCCGTGTGCTGGAGAAGCGGCAGAGGCTTCCTTGCCGGAGAAGCGGCACCTTCGCCGGCAGAGAGCATCCTGCCGGCCGCGGTGCGCTCCGGAGCGGGGGCTTGTGCCGAAAGAGGCCGGCAACAGGCGCTTACCTTCGGACAGCTCCGGATCGCCGTCTAATGCGTCTCTTGTCGCCTACACGGCAGGGAAAAGCTTTTCCACTCTGTCTAGGAAGGAGAAAGTGTGCCAGCACAGCAAATGCCTCCCGGACTTTCCCTGCAATTCAGCAAGTGCTTTGCAGCTTGAAATTGGAAGGAAAGCCTCAGATTTAGCAGCCAGAGCTTCAGGAGGAGCAGCAGCGAGCACAGCATCGCTTTTGCAGCAGCTCCTTCCATGTGCATGTTTTTGGGAGTTGAAAGGCTTGCAGAGTGTTAAAGTAGCTTTTTCTCTCCGCTGGAAAGCTGCACGCTCAGTGCCAGTGTTCTGCAGCTTCTTTCTTCACGTTTCAGCAGCTAGCACGCTCTCCGTGTGCTGGAGAAGCGGCAGAGGCTTCCTTGCCGGAGAAGCGGCACCTTCGCCGGCAGAGAGCATCCTGCCGGCCGCGGTGCGCTCCGGAGCGGGGGCTTGTGCCGAAAGAGGCCGGCAACAGGCGCTTACCTTCGGACAGCTCCGGATCGCCGTCTAATGCGTCTCTTGTCGCCTACACGGCAGGGAAAAGCTTTTCCACTCTGTCTAGGAAGGAGAAAGTGTGCCAGCACAGCAAATGCCTCCCGGACTTTCCCTGGAATTCAGCAAGTGCTTTGCAGCTTGAAATTGGAAGGAAAGCCTCAGATTTAGCAGCCAGAGCTTCAGGAGGAGCAGCAGCGAGCACAGCATCGGTTTTGCAGCAGCTCCTTCCATGTGCATGTTTTTGGGAGTGGAAAGGCTTGCAGAGTGTTAAAGTAGCTTTTTCTCTCCGCTGGAAAGCTGCACGCTCAGTGCCAGTGTTCTGCAGCTTCTTTCTTCACGTTTCAGCAGCTAGCACGCTCTCCGTGTGCTGGAGAAGCGGCAGAGCCTTCCTTGCCGGAGAAGCGGCACCTTCGCCGGCAGAGAGCATCCTGCCGGCCGCGGTGCGCTCCGGAGCGGGGGCTTGTGCCGAAAGAGGCCGGCAACAGGCGCTTACCTTCGGACAGCTCCGGATCGCCGTCTAATGCGTCTCTTGTCGCCTACACGGCAGGGAAAAGCTTTTCCACTCTGTCTAGGAAGGAGAAAGTGTGCCAGCACAGCAAATGCCTCCCGGACTTTCCCTGGAATTCAGCAAGTGCTTTGCAGCTTGAAATTGGAAGGAAAGCCTCAGATTTAGCAGCCAGAGCTTCAGGAGGAGCAGCAGCGAGCACAGCATCGCTTTTGCAGCAGCTCCTTCCATGTGCATGTTTTTGGGAGTGGAAAGGCTTGCAGAGTGTTAAAGTAGCTTTTTCTCTCCGCTGGAAAGCTGCACGCTCAGTGCCAGTGTTCTGCAGCTTCTTTCTTCACGTTTCAGCAGCTAGCACGCTCTCCGTGTGCTGGAGAAGCGGCAGAGGCTTCCTTGCCGGAGAAGCGGCACCTTCGCCGGCAGAGAACATCCTGCCGGCCGCGGTGCGCTCCGGAGCGGGGGCTTGTGCCGAAAGAGGCCGGCAACAGGCGCTTACCTTCGGACAGCTCCGGATCGCCGTCTAATGCGTCTCTTGTCGCCTACACGGCAGGGAAAAGCTTTTCCACTCTGTCTAGGAAGGAGAAAGTGTGCCAGCACAGCAAATGCCTCCCGGACTTTCCCTGGAATTCAGCAAGTGCTTTGCAGCTTGAAATTGGAAGGAAAGCCTCAGATTTAGCAGCCAGAGCTTCAGGAGGAGCAGCAGCGAGCACAGCATCGGTTTTGCAGCAGCTCCTTCCATGTGCATGTTTTTGGGAGTGGAAAGGCTTGCAGAGTGTTAAAGTAGCTTTTTCTCTCCGCTGGAAAGCTGCACGCTCAGTGCCAGTCTTCTGCAGCTTCTTTCTTCACGTTTCAGCAGCTAGCACGCTCTCCGTGTGCTGGAGAAGCGGCAGAGGCTTCCTTGCCGGAGAAGCGGCACCTTCGCCGGCAGAGAGCATCCTGCCGGCCGCGGTGCGCTCCGGAGCGGGGACTTGTGCCGAAAGAGGCCGGCAACAGGCGCTTACCTTCGGACAGCTCCGGATCGCCGTCTAATGCGTCTCTTGTCGCCTACACGGCAGGGAAAAGCTTTTCCACTCTGTCTAGGAAGGAGAAAGTGTGCCAGCACAGCAAATGCCTCCCGGACTTTCCCTGCAATTCAGCAAGTGCTTTGCAGCTTGAAATTGGAAGGAAAGCCTCAGATTTAGCAGCCAGAGCTTCAGGAGGAGCAGCAGCGAGCACAGCATCGGTTTTGCAGCAGCTCCTTCCATGTGCATGTTTTTGGGAGTGGAAAGGCTTGCAGAGTGTTAAAGTAGCTTTTTCTCTCCGCTGGAAAGCTGCACGCTCAGTGCCAGTGTTCTGCAGCTTCTTTCTTCACGTTTCAGCAGCTAGCACGCTCTCCGTGTGCTGGAGAAGCGGCAGAGGCTTCCTTGCCGGAGAAGCGGCACCTTCGCCGGCAGAGAGCATCCTGCCGGCCGCGGTGCGCTCCGGAGCGGGGGCTTGTGCCGAAAGAGGCCGGCAACAGGCGCTTACCTTCGGACAGCTCCGGATCGCCGTCTAATGCGTCTCTTGTCGCCTACACGGCAGGGAAAAGCTTTTCCACTCTGTCTAGGAAGGAGAAAGTGTGCCAGCACAGCAAATGCCTCCCGGACTTTCCCTGGAATTCAGCAAGTGCTTTGCAGCTTGAAATTGGAAGGAAAGCCTCAGATTTAGCAGCCAGAGCTTCAGGAGGAGCAGCAGCGAGCACAGCATCGGTTTTGCAGCAGCTCCTTCCATGTGCATGTTTTTGGGAGTGGAGAGGCTTGCAGAGTGTTAAAGTAGCTTTTTCTCTCCGCTGGAAAGCTGCACGCTCAGTGCCAGTGTTCTGCAGCTTCTTTCTTCACGTTTCAGCAGCTAGCACGCTCTCCGTGTGCTGGAGAAGCGGCAGAGGCTTCCTTGCCGGAGAAGCGGCACCTTCGCCGGCAGAGAGCATCCTGCCGGCCGCGGTGCGCTCCGGAGCGGGGGCTTGTGCCGAAAGAGGCCGGCAACAGGCGCTTACCTTCGGACAGCTCCGGATCGCCGTCTAATGCGTCTCTTGTCGCCTACACGGCAGGGAAAAGCTTTTCCACTCTGTCTAGGAAGGAGAAAGTGTGCCAGCACAGCAAATGCCTCCCGGACTTTCCCTGCAATTCAGCAAGTGCTTTGCAGCTTGAAATTGGAAGGAAAGCCTCAGATTTAGCAGCCAGAGCTTCAGGAGGAGCAGCAGCGAGCACAGCATCGGTTTTGCAGCAGCTCCTTCCATGTGCATGTTTTTGGGAGTGGAAAGGCTTGCAGAGTGTTAAAGTAGCTTTTTCTCTCCGCTGGAAAGCTGCACGCTCAGTGCCAGTGTTCTGCAGCTTCTTTCTTCACGTTTCAGCAGCTAGCACGCTCTCCGTGTGCTGGAGAAGCGGCAGAGGCTTCCTTGCCGGAGAAGCGGCACCTTCGCCGGCAGAGAGCATCCTGCCGGCCGCGGTGCGCTCCGGAGCGGGGGCTTGTGCCGAAAGAGGCCGGCAACAGGCGCTTACCTTCGGACAGCTCCGGATCGCCGTCTAATGCGTCTCTTGTCGCCTACACGGCAGGGAAAAGCTTTTCCACTCTGTCTAGGAAGGAGAAAGTGTGCCAGCACAGCAAATGCCTCCCGGACTTTCCCTGGAATTCAGCAAGTGCTTTGCAGCTTGAAATTGGAAGGAAAGCCTCAGATTTAGCAGCCAGAGCTTCAGGAGGAGCAGCAGCGAGCACAGCATCGGTTTTGCAGCAGCTCCTTCCATGTGCATGTTTTTGGGAGTGGAAAGGCTTGCAGAGTGTTAAAGTAGCTTTTTCTCTCCGCTGGAAAGCTGCACGCTCAGTGCCAGTCTTCTGCAGCTTCTTTCTTCACGTTTCAGCAGCTAGCACGCTCTCCGTGTGCTGGAGAAGCGGCAGAGGCTTCCTTGCCGGAGAAGCGGCACCTTCGCCGGCAGAGAGCATCCTGCCGGCCGCGGTGCGCTCCGGAGCGGGGGCTTGTGCCGAAAGAGGCCGGCAACAGGCGCTTACCTTCGGACAGCTCCGGATCGCCGTCTAATGCGTCTCTTGTCGCCTACACGGCAGGGAAAAGCTTTTCCACTCTGTCTAGGAAGGAGAAAGTGTGCCAGCACAGCAAATGCCTCCCGGACTTTCCCTGGAATTCAGCAAGTGCTTTGCAGCTTGAAATTGGAAGGAAAGCCTCAGATTTAGCAGCCAGAGCTTCAGGAGGAGCAGCAGCGAGCACAGCATCGGTTTTGCAGCAGCTCCTTCCATGTGCATGTTTTTGGGAGTGGAGAGGCTTGCAGAGTGTTAAAGTAGCTTTTTCTCTCCGCTGGAAAGCTGCACGCTCAGTGCCAGTGTTCTGCAGCTTCTTTCTTCACGTTTCAGCAGCTAGCACGCTCTCCGTGTGCTGGAGAAGCGGCAGAGGCTTCCTTGCCGGAGAAGCGGCACCTTCGCCGGCAGAGAGCATCCTGCCGGCCGCGGTGCGCTCCGGAGCGGGGGCTTGTGCCGAAAGAGGCCGGCAACAGGCGCTTACCTTCGGACAGCTCCGGATCGCCGTCTAATGCGTCTCTTGTCGCCTACACGGCAGGGAAAAGCTTTTCCACTCTGTCTAGGAAGGAGAAAGTGTGCCAGCACAGCAAATGCCTCCCGGACTTTCCCTGCAATTCAGCAAGTGCTTTGCAGCTTGAAATTGGAAGGAAAGCCTCAGATTTAGCAGCCAGAGCTTCAGGAGGAGCAGCAGCGAGCACAGCATCGGTTTTGCAGCAGCTCCTTCCATGTGCATGTTTTTGGGAGTGGAAAGGCTTGCAGAGTGTTAAAGTAGCTTTTTCTCTCCGCTGGAAAGCTGCACGCTCAGTGCCAGTCTTCTGCAGCTGCTTTCTTCACGTTTCAGCAGCTAGCACGCTCTCGGTGTGCTGGAGAAGCGGCAGAGGCTTCCTTGCCGGAGAAGCGGCACCTTCGCCGGCAGAGAGCATCCTGCCGGCCGCGGTGCGCTCCGGAGCGGGGGCTTGTGCCGAAAGAGGCCGGCAACAGGCGCTTACCTTCGGACAGCTCCGGATCGCCGTCTAATGCGTCTCTTGTCGCCTACACGGCAGGGAAAAGCTTTTCCACTCTGTCTAGGAAGGAGAAAGTGTGCCAGCACAGCAAATGCCTCCCGGACTTTCCCTGGAATTCAGCAAGTGCTTTGCAGCTTGAAATTGGAAGGAAAGCCTCAGATTTAGCAGCCAGAGCTTCAGGAGGAGCAGCAGCGAGCACAGCATCGGTTTTGCAGCAGCTCCTTCCATGTGCATGTTTTTGGGAGTGGAAAGGCTTGCAGAGTGTTAAAGTAGCTTTTTCTCTCCGCTGGAAAGCTGCACGCTCAGTGCCAGTCTTCTGCAGCTTCTTTCTTCACGTTTCAGCAGCTAGCACGCTCTCCGTGTGCTGGAGAAGCGGCAGAGGCTTCCTTGCCGGAGAAGCGGCACCTTCGCCGGCAGAGAGCATCCTGCCGGCCGCGGTGCGCTCCGCAGCGGGGGCTTGTGCCGAAAGAGGCCGGCAACAGGCGCTTACCTTCGGACAGCTCCGGATCGCCGTCTAATGCGTCTCTTGTCGCCTACACGGCAGGGAAAAGCTTTTCCACTCTGTCTAGGAAGGAGAAAGTGTGCCAGCACAGCAAATGCCTCCCGGACTTTCCCTGGAATTCAGCAAGTGCTTTGCAGCTTGAAATTGGAAGGAAAGCCTCAGATTTAGCAGCCAGAGCTTCAGGAGGAGCAGCAGCGAGCACAGCATCGGTTTTGCAGCAGCTCCTTCCATGTGCATGTTTTTGGGAGTGGAGAGGCTTGCAGAGTGTTAAAGTAGCTTTTTCTCTCCGCTGGAAAGCTGCACGCTCAGTGCCAGTGTTCTGCAGCTTCTTTCTTCACGTTTCAGCAGCTAGCACGCTCTCCGTGTGCTGGAGAAGCGGCAGAGGCTTCCTTGCCGGAGAAGCGGCACCTTCGCCGGCAGAGAGCATCCTGCCGGCCGCGGTGCGCTCCGGAGCGGGGGCTTGTGCCGAAAGAGGCCGGCAACAGGCGCTTACCTTCGGACAGCTCCGGATCGCCGTCTAATGCGTCTCTTGTCGCCTACACGGCAGGGAAAAGCTTTTCCACTCTGTCTAGGAAGGAGAAAGTGTGCCAGCACAGCAAATGCCTCCCGGACTTTCCCTGCAATTCAGCAAGTGCTTTGCAGCTTGAAATTGGAAGGAAAGCCTCAGATTTAGCAGCCAGAGCTTCAGGAGGAGCAGCAGCGAGAACAGCATCGGTTTTGCAGCAGCTCCTTCCATGTGCATGTTTTTGGGAGTGGAAAGGCTTGCAGAGTGTTAAAGTAGCTTTTTCTCTCCGCTGGAAAGCTGCACGCTCAGTGCCAGTGTTCTGCTGCTTCTTTCTTGACGTTTCAGCAGCTAGCACGCTCTCCGTGTGCTGGAGAAGCGGCAGAGGCTTCCTTGCCGGAGAAGCGGCACCTTCGCCGGCAGAGAGCATCCTGCCGGCCGCGGTGCGCTCCGGAGCGGGGGCTTGTGCCGAAAGAGGCCGGCAACAGGCGCTTACCTTCGGACAGCTCCGGATCGCCGTCTAATGCGTTTCTTGTCGCCTACACGGCAGGGAAAAGCTTTTCCACTCTGTCTAGGAAGGAGAAAGTGTGCCAGCACAGCAAATGTCTCCCGGACTTTCCCTGGAATTCAGCAAGTGCTTTGCAGCTTGAAATTGGAAGGAAAGCCTCAGATTTAGCAGCCAGAGCTTCAGGAGGAGCAGCAGCGAGCACAGCATCGGTTTTGCAGCAGCTCCTTCCATGTGCATGTTTTTGGGAGTGGAAAGGCTTGCAGAGTGTTAAAGTAGCTTTTTCTCTCCGCTGGAAAGCTGCACGCTCAGTGCCAGTCTTCTGCAGCTTCTTTCTTCACGTTTCAGCAGCTAGCACGCTCTCCGTGTGCTGGAGAAGCGGCAGAGGCTTCCTTGCCGGAGAAGCGGCACCTTCGCCGGCAGAGAGCATCCTGCCGGCCGCGGTGCGCTCCGGAGCGGGGACTTGTGCCGAAAGAGGCCGGCAACAGGCGCTTACCTTCGGACAGCTCCGGATCGCCGTCTAATGCGTCTCTTGTCGCCTACACGGCAGGGAAAAGCTTTTCCACTCTGTCTAGGAAGGAGAAAGTGTGCCAGCACAGCAAATGCCTCCCGGACTTTCCCTGGAATTCAGCAAGTGCTTTGCAGCTTGAAATTGGAAGGAAAGCCTCAGATTTAGCAGCCAGAGCTTCAGGAGGAGCAGCAGCGAGCACAGCATCGGTTTTGCAGCAGCTCCTTCCATGTGCATGTTTTTGGGAGTGGAAAGGCTTGCAGAGTGTTAAAGTAGCTTTTTCTCTCCGCTGGAAAGCTGCACGCTCAGTGCCAGTGTTCTGCAGCTTCTTTCTTCACGTTTCAGCAGCTAGCACGCTCTCCGTGTGCTGGAGAAGCGGCAGAGGCTTCCTTGCCGGAGAAGCGGCACCTTCGCCGGCAGAGAGCATCCTGCCGGCCGCGGTGCGCTCCGGAGCGGGGACTTGTGCCGAAAGAGGCCGGCAACAGGCGCTTACCTTCGGACAGCTCCGGATCGCCGTCTAATGCGTCTCTTGTCGCCTACACGGCAGGGAAAAGCTTTTCCACTCTGTCTAGGAAGGAGAAAGTGTGCCAGCACAGCAAATGCCTCCCGGACTTTCCCTGGAATTCAGCAAGTGCTTTGCAGCTTGAAATTGGAAGGAAAGCCTCAGATTTAGCAGCCAGAGCTTCAGGAGGAGCAGCAGCGAGCACAGCATCGGTTTTGCAGCAGCTCCTTCCATGTGCATGTTTTTGGGAGTGGAAAGGCTTGCAGAGTGTTAAAGTAGCTTTTTCTCTCCGCTGGAAAGCTGCACGCTCAGTGCCAGTGTTCTGCAGCTTCTTTCTTCACGTTTCAGCAGCTAGCACGCTCTCCGTGTGCTGGAGAAGCGGCAGAGGCTTCCTTGCCGGAGAAGCGGCACCTTCGCCGGCAGAGAGCATCCTGCCGGCCGCGGTGCGCTCCGGAGCGGGGGCTTGTGCCGAAAGAGGCCGGCAACAGGCGCTTACCTTCGGACAGCTCCGGATCGCCGTCTAATGCGTCTCTTGTCGCCTACACGGCAGGGAAAAGCTTTTCCACTCTGTCTAGGAAGGAGAAAGTGTGCCAGCACAGCAAATGCCTCCCGGACTTTCCCTGCAATTCAGCAAGTGCTTTGCAGCTTGAAATTGGAAGGAAAGCCTCAGATTTAGCAGCCAGAGCTTCAGGAGGAGCAGCAGCGAGCACAGCATCGGTTTTGCAGCAGCTCCTTCCATGTGCATGTTTTTGGGAGTGGAGAGGCTTGCAGAGTGTTAAAGTAGCTTTTTCTCTCCGCTGGAAAGCTGCACGCTCAGTGCCAGTGTTCTGCAGCTTCTTTCTTCACGTTTCAGCAGCTAGCACGCTCTCCGTGTGCTGGAGAAGCGGCAGAGGCTTCCTTGCCGGAGAAGCGGCACCTTCGCCGGCAGAGAGCATCCTGCCGGCCGCGGTGCGCTCCGGAGCGGGGGCTTGTGCCGAAAGAGGCCGGCAACAGGCGCTTACCTTCGGACAGCTCCGGATCGCCGTCTAATGCGTCTCTTGTCGCCTACACGGCAGGGAAAAGCTTTTCCACTCTGTCTAGGAAGGAGAAAGTGTGCCAGCACAGCAAATGCCTCCCGGACTTTCCCTGGAATTCAGCAAGTGCTTTGCAGCTTGAAATTGGAAGGAAAGCCTCAGATTTAGCAGCCAGAGCTTCAGGAGGAGCAGCAGCGAGCACAGCATCGGTTTTGCAGCAGCTCCTTCCATGTGCATGTTTTTGGGAGTGGAAAGGCTTGCAGAGTGTTAAAGTAGCTTTTTCTCTCCGCTGGAAAGCTGCACGCTCAGTGCCAGTGTTCTGCAGCTTCTTTCTTCACGTTTCAGCAGCTAGCACGCTCTCCGTGTGCTGGAGAAGCGGCAGAGGCTTCCTTGCCGGAGAAGCGGCACCTTCGCCGGCAGAGAGCATCCTGCCGGCCGCGGTGCGCTCCGGAGCGGGGGCTTGTGCCGAAAGAGGCCGGCAACAGGCGCTTACCTTCGGACAGCTCCGGATCGCCGTCTAATGCGTCTCTTGTCGCCTACACGGCAGGGAAAAGCTTTTCCACTCTGTCTAGGAAGGAGAAAGTGTGCCAGCACAGCAAATGCCTCCCGGACTTTCCCTGGAATTCAGCAAGTGCTTTGCAGCTTGAAATTGGAAGGAAAGCCTCAGATTTAGCAGCCAGAGCTTCAGGAGGAGCAGCAGCGAGCACAGCATCGGTTTTGCAGCAGCTCCTTCCATGTGCATGTTTTTGGGAGTGGAGAGGCTTGCAGAGTGTTAAAGTAGCTTTTTCTCTCCGCTGGAAAGCTGCACGCTCAGTGCCAGTCTTCTGCAGCTTCTTTCTTCACGTTTCAGCAGCTAGCACGCTCTCCGTGTGCTGGAGAAGCGGCAGAGGCTTCCTTGCCGGAGAAGCGGCACCTTCGCCGGCAGAGAGCATCCTGCCGGCCGCGGTGCGCTCCGGAGCGGGGGCTTGTGCCGAAAGAGGCCGGCAACAGGCGCTTACCTTCGGACAGCTCCGGATCGCCGTCTAATGCGTCTCTTGTCGCCTACACGGCAGGGAAAAGCTTTTCCACTCTGTCTAGGAAGGAGAAAGTGTGCCAGCACAGCAAATGCCTCCCGGACTTTCCCTGGAATTCAGCAAGTGCTTTGCAGCTTGAAATTGGAAGGAAAGCCTCAGATTTAGCAGCCAGAGCTTCAGGAGGAGCAGCAGCGAGCACAGCATCGGTTTTGCAGCAGCTCCTTCCATGTGCATGTTTTTGGGAGTGGAAAGGCTTGCAGAGTGTTAAAGCAGCTTTTTCTCTCCGCTGGAAAGCTGCACGCTCAGTGCCAGTGTTCTGCTGCTTCTTTCTTCACGTTTCAGCAGCTAGCACGCTCTCCGTGTGCTGGAGAAGCGGCAGAGGCTTCCTTGCCGGAGAAGCGGCACCTTCGCCGGCAGAGAGCATCCTGCCGGCCGCGGTGCGCTCCGGAGCGGGGGCTTGTGCCGAAAGAGGCCGGCAACAGGCGCTTACCTTCGGACAGCTCCGGATCGCCGTCTAATGCGTTTCTTGTCGCCTACACGGCAGGGAAAAGCTTTTCCACTCTGTCTAGGAAGGAGAAAGTGTACCAGCACAGCAAATGCCTCCCGGACTTTCCCTGGAATTCAGCAAGTGCTTTGCAGCTTGAAATTGGAAGGAAAGCCTCAGATTTAGCAGCCAGAGCTTCAGGAGGAGCAGCAGCGAGCACAGCATCGGTTTTGCAGCAGCTCCTTCCATGTGCATGTTTTTGGGAGTGGAAAGGCTTGCAGAGTGTTAAAGTAGCTTTTTCTCTCCGCTGGAAAGCTGCACGCTCAGTGCCAGTCTTCTGCAGCTTCTTTCTTCACGTTTCAGCAGCTAGCACGCTCTCCGTGTGCTGGAGAAGCGGCAGAGGCTTCCTTGCCGGAGAAGCGGCACCTTCGCCGGCAGAGAGCATCCTGCCGGCCGCGGTGCGCTCCGGAGCGGGGGCTTGTGCCGAAAGAGGCCGGCAACAGGCGCTTACCTTCGGACAGCTCCGGATCGCCGTCTAATGCGTCTCTTGTCGCCTACACGGCAGGGAAAAGCTTTTCCACTCTGTCTAGGAAGGAGAAAGTGTGCCAGCACAGCAAATGCCTCCCGGACTTTCCCTGGAATTCAGCAAGTGCTTTGCAGCTTGAAATTGGAAGGAAAGCCTCAGATTTAGCAGCCAGAGCTTCAGGAGGAGCAGCAGCGAGCACAGCATCGGTTTTGCAGCAGCTCCTTCCATGTGCATGTTTTTGGGAGTGGAAAGGCTTGCAGAGTGTTAAAGTAGCTTTTTCTCTCCGCTGGAAAGCTGCACGCTCAGTGCCAGTGTTCTGCAGCTTCTTTCTTCACGTTTCAGCAGCTAGCACGCTCTCCGTGTGCTGGAGAAGCGGCAGAGGCTTCCTTGCCGGAGAAGCGGCACCTTCGCCGGCAGAGAGCATCCTGCCGGCCGCGGTGCGCTCCGGAGCGGGGGCTTGTGCCGAAAGAGGCCGGCAACAGGCGCTTACCTTCGGACAGCTCCGGATCGCCGTCTAATGCGTCTCTTGTCGCCTACACGGCAGGGAAAAGCTTTTCCACTCTGTCTAGGAAGGAGAAAGTGTGCCAGCACAGCAAATGCCTCCCGGACTTTCCCTGGAATTCAGCAAGTGCTTTGCAGCTTGAAATTGGAAGGAAAGCCTCAGATTTAGCAGCCAGAGCTTCAGGAAGAGCAGCAGCGAGCACAGCATCGGTTTTGCAGCAGCTCCTTCCATGTGCATGTTTTTGGGAGTGGAAAGGCTTGCAGAGTGTTAAAGTAGCTTTTTCTCTCCGCTGGAAAGCTGCACGCTCAGTGCCAGTGTTCTGCTGCTTCTTTCTTCACGTTTCAGCAGCTAGCACGCTCTCCGTGTGCTGGAGAAGCGGCAGAGGCTTCCTTGCCGGAGAAGCGGCACCTTCGCCGGCAGAGAGCATCCTGCCGGCCGCGGTGCGCTCCGGAGCGGGGGCTTGTGCCGAAAGAGGCCGGCAACAGGCGCTTACCTTCGGACAGCTCCGGATCGCCGTCTAATGCGTCTCTTGTCGCCTACACGGCAGGGAAAAGCTTTTCCACTCTGTCTAGGAAGGAGAAAGTGTACCAGCACAGCAAATGCCTCCCGGACTTTCCCTGGAATTCAGCAAGTGCTTTGCAGCTTGAAATTGGAAGGAAAGCCTCAGATTTAGCAGCCAGAGCTTCAGGAGGAGCAGCAGCGAGCACAGCATCGGTTTTGCAGCAGCTCCTTCCATGTGCATGTTTTTGGGAGTGGAAAGGCTTGCAGAGTGTTAAAGTAGCTTTTTCTCTCCGCTGGAAAGCTGCACGCTCAGTGCCAGTGTTCTGCAGCTTCTTTCTTCACGTTTCAGCAGCTAGCACGCTCTCCGTGTGCTGGAGAAGCGGCAGAGGCTTCCTTGCCGGAGAAGCGGCACCTTCGCCGGCAGAGAGCATCCTGCCGGCCGCGGTGCGCTCCGGAGCGGGGGCTTGTGCCGAAAGAGGCCGGCAACAGGCGCTTACCTTCGGACAGCTCCGGATCGCCGTCTAATGCGTCTCTTGTCGCCTACACGGCAGGGAAAAGCTTTTCCACTCTGTCTAGGAAGGAGAAAGTGTGCCAGCACAGCAA
The DNA here is from genome assembly GCF_963513975.1 of Fringilla coelebs. NCBI lineage: Eukaryota > Metazoa > Chordata > Aves > Passeriformes > Fringillidae > Fringilla > Fringilla coelebs. The sequence goes on along the minus strand of NW_028167461.1, from coordinate 53,560 downwards.
ATGCCTCCCGGACTTTCCCTGCAATTCAGCAAGTGCTTTGCAGCTTGAAATTGGAAGGAAAGCCTCAGATTTAGCAGCCAGAGCTTCAGGAGGAGCAGCAGCGAGCACAGCATCGGTTTTGCAGCAGCTCCTTCCATGTGCATGTTTTTGGGAGTGGAGAGGCTTGCAGAGTGTTAAAGTAGCTTTTTCTCTCCGCTGGAAAGCTGCACGCTCAGTGCCAGTCTTCTGCAGCTTCTTTCTTCACGTTTCAGCAGCTAGCACGCTCTCCGTGTGCTGGAGAAGCGGCAGAGGCTTCCTTGCCGGAGAAGCGGCACCTTCGCCGGCAGAGAGCATCCTGCCGGCCGCGGTGCGCTCCGGAGCGGGGGCTTGTGCCGAAAGAGGCCGGCAACAGGCGCTTACCTTCGGACAGCTCCGGATCGCCGTCTAATGCGTCTCTTGTCGCCTACACGGCAGGGAAAAGCTTTTCCACTCTGTCTAGGAAGGAGAAAGTGTGCCAGCACAGCAAATGCCTCCCGGACTTTCCCTGCAATTCAGCAAGTGCTTTGCAGCTTGAAATTGGAAGGAAAGCCTCAGATTTAGCAGCCAGAGCTTCAGGAGGAGCAGCAGCGAGCACAGCATCGGTTTTGCAGCAGCTCCTTCCATGTGCATGTTTTTGGGAGTGGAGAGGCTTGCAGAGTGTTAAAGTAGCTTTTTCTCTCCGCTGGAAAGCTGCACGCTCAGTGCCAGTCTTCTGCAGCTTCTTTCTTCACGTTTCAGCAGCTAGCACGCTCTCCGTGTGCTGGAGAAGCGGCAGAGGCTTCCTTGCCGGAGAAGCGGCACCTTCGCCGGCAGAGAGCATCCTGCCGGCCGCGGTGCGCTCCGGAGCGGGGGCTTGTGCCGAAAGAGGCCGGCAACAGGCGCTTACCTTCGGACAGCTCCGGATCGCCGTCTAATGCGTCTCTTGTCGCCTACACGGCAGGGAAAAGCTTTTCCACTCTGTCTAGGAAGGAGAAAGTGTGCCAGCACAGCAAATGCCTCCCGGACTTTCCCTGCAATTCAGCAAGTGCTTTGCAGCTTGAAATTGGAAGGAAAGCCTCAGATTTAGCAGCCAGAGCTTCAGGAGGAGCAGCAGCGAGCACAGCATCGGTTTTGCAGCAGCTCCTTCCATGTGCATGTTTTTGGGAGTGGAAAGGCTTGCAGAGTGTTAAAGTAGCTTTTTCTCTCCGCTGGAAAGCTGCACGCTCAGTGCCAGTGTTCTGCTGCTTCTTTCTTCACGTTTCAGCAGCTAGCACGCTCTCCGTGTGCTGGAGAAGCGGCAGAGGCTTCCTTGCCGGAGAAGCGGCACCTTCGCCGGCAGAGAGCATCCTGCCGGCCGCGGTGCGCTCCGGAGCGGGGGCTTGTGCCGAAAGAGGCCGGCAACAGGCGCTTACCTTCGGACAGCTCCGGATCGCCGTCTAATGCGTCTCTTGTCGCCTACACGGCAGGGAAAAGCTTTTCCACTCTGTCTAGGAAGGAGAAAGTGTGCCAGCACAGCAAATGCCTCCCGGACTTTCCCTGGAATTCAGCAAGTGCTTTGCAGCTTGAAATTGGAAGGAAAGCCTCAGATTTAGCAGCCAGAGCTTCAGGAGGAGCAGCAGCGAGCACAGCATCGGTTTTGCAGCAGCTCCTTCCATGTGCATGTTTTTGGGAGTGGAGAGGCTTGCAGAGTGTTAAAGTAGCTTTTTCTCTCCGCTGGAAAGCTGCACGCTCAGTGCCAGTCTTCTGCAGCTTCTTTCTTCACGTTTCAGCAGCTAGCACGCTCTCCGTGTGCTGGAGAAGCGGCAGAGGCTTCCTTGCCGGAGAAGCGGCACCTTCGCCGGCAGAGAGCATCCTGCCGGCCGCGGTGCGCTCCGGAGCGGGGGCTTGTGCCGAAAGAGGCCGGCAACAGGCGCTTACCTTCGGACAGCTCCGGATCGCCGTCTAATGCGTCTCTTGTCGCCTACACGGCAGGGAAAAGCTTTTCCACTCTGTCTAGGAAGGAGAAAGTGTGCCAGCACAGCAAATGCCTCCCGGACTTTCCCTGCAATTCAGCAAGTGCTTTGCAGCTTGAAATTGGAAGGAAAGCCTCAGATTTAGCAGCCAGAGCTTCAGGAGGAGCAGCAGCGAGCACAGCATCGGTTTTGCAGCAGCTCCTTCCATGTGCATGTTTTTGGGAGTGGAAAGGCTTGCAGAGTGTTAAAGTAGCTTTTTCTCTCCGCTGGAAAGCTGCACGCTCAGTGCCAGTGTTCTGCAGCTTCTTTCTTCACGTTTCAGCAGCTAGCACGCTCTCCGTGTGCTGGAGAAGCGGCAGAGGCTTCCTTGCCGGAGAAGCGGCACCTTCGCCGGCAGAGAGCATCCTGCCGGCCGCGGTGCGCTCCGGAGCGGGGGCTTGTGCCGAAAGAGGCCGGCAACAGGCGCTTACCTTCGGACAGCTCCGGATCGCCGTCTAATGCGTCTCTTGTCGCCTACACGGCAGGGAAAAGCTTTTCCACTCTGTCTAGGAAGGAGAAAGTGTGCCAGCACAGCAAATGCCTCCCGGACTTTCCCTGGAATTCAGCAAGTGCTTTGCAGCTTGAAATTGGAAGGAAAGCCTCAGATTTAGCAGCCAGAGCTTCAGGAGGAGCAGCAGCGAGCACAGCATCGGTTTTGCAGCAGCTCCTTCCATGTGCATGTTTTTGGGAGTGGAAAGGCTTGCAGAGTGTTAAAGTAGCTTTTTCTCTCCGCTGGAAAGCTGCACGCTCAGTGCCAGTGTTCTGCTGCTTCTTTCTTCACGTTTCAGCAGCTAGCACGCTCTCCGTGTGCTGGAGAAGCGGCAGAGGCTTCCTTGCCGGAGAAGCGGCACCTTCGCCGGCAGAGAGCATCCTGCCGGCCGCGGTGCGCTCCGGAGCGGGGGCTTGTGCCGAAAGAGGCCGGCAACAGGCGCTTACCTTCGGACAGCTCCGGATCGCCGTCTAATGCGTCTCTTGTCGCCTACACGGCAGGGAAAAGCTTTTCCACTCTGTCTAGGAAGGAGAAAGTGTGCCAGCACAGCAAATGCCTCCCGGACTTTCCCTGGAATTCAGCAAGTGCTTTGCAGCTTGAAATTGGAAGGAAAGCCTCAGATTTAGCAGCCAGAGCTTCAGGAGGAGCAGCAGCGAGCACAGCATCGGTTTTGCAGCAGCTCCTTCCATGTGCATGTTTTTGGGAGTGGAAAGGCTTGCAGAGTGTTAAAGTAGCATTTTCTCTCCGCTGGAAAGCTGCACGCTCAGTGCCAGTGTTCTGCTGCTTCTTTCTTCACGTTTCAGCAGCTAGCACGCTCTCCGTGTGCTGGAGAAGCGGCAGAGGCTTCCTTGCCGGAGAAGCGGCACCTTCGCCGGCAGAGAGCATCCTGCCGGCCGCGGTGCGCTCCGGAGCGGGGGCTTGTGCCGAAAGAGGCCGGCAACAGGCGCTTACCTTCGGACAGCTCCGGATCGCCGTCTAATGCGTTTCTTGTCGCCTACACGGCAGGGAAAAGCTTTTCCACTCTGTCTAGGAAGGAGAAAGTGTACCAGCACAGCAAATGCCTCCCGGACTTTCCCTGGAATTCAGCAAGTGCTTTGCAGCTTGAAATTGGAAGGAAAGCCTCAGATTTAGCAGCCAGAGCTTCAGGAGGAGCAGCAGCGAGCACAGCATCGGTTTTGCAGCAGCTCCTTCCATGTGCATGTTTTTGGGAGTGGAAAGGCTTGCAGAGTGTTAAAGTAGCTTTTTCTCTCCGCTGGAAAGCTGCACGCTCAGTGCCAGTGTTCTGCAGCTTCTTTCTTCACGTTTCAGCAGCTAGCACGCTCTCCGTGTGCTGGAGAAGCGGCAGAGGCTTCCTTGCCGGAGAAGCGGCACCTTCGCCGGCAGAGAGCATCCTGCCGGCCGCGGTGCGCTCCGGAGCGGGGACTTGTGCCGAAAGAGGCCGGCAACAGGCGCTTACCTTCGGACAGCTCCGGATCGCCGTCTAATGCGTCTCTTGTCGCCTACACGGCAGGGAAAAGCTTTTCCACTCTGTCTAGGAAGGAGAAAGTGTGCCAGCACAGCAAATGCCTCCCGGACTTTCCCTGGAATTCAGCAAGTGCTTTGCAGCTTGAAATTGGAAGGAAAGCCTCAGATTTAGCAGCCAGAGCTTCAGGAGGAGCAGCAGCGAGCACAGCATCGGTTTTGCAGCAGCTCCTTCCATGTGCATGTTTTTGGGAGTGGAAAGGCTTGCAGAGTGTTAAAGTAGCTTTTTCTCTCCGCTGGAAAGCTGCACGCTCAGTGCCAGTGTTCTGCTGCTTCTTTCTTCACGTTTCAGCAGCTAGCACGCTCTCCGTGTGCTGGAGAAGCGGCAGAGGCTTCCTTGCCGGAGAAGCGGCACCTTCGCCGGCAGAGAGCATCCTGCCGGCCGCGGTGCGCTCCGGAGCGGGGGCTTGTGCCGAAAGAGGCCGGCAACAGGCGCTTACCTTCGGACAGCTCCGGATCGCCGTCTAATGCGTCTCTTGTCGCCTACACGGCAGGGAAAAGCTTTTCCACTCTGTCTAGGAAGGAGAAAGTGTGCCAGCACAGCAAATGCCTCCCGGACTTTCCCTGGAATTCAGCAAGTGCTTTGCAGCTTGAAATTGGAAGGAAAGCCTCAGATTTAGCAGCCAGAGCTTCAGGAGGAGCAGCAGCGAGCACAGCATCGGTTTTGCAGCAGCTCCTTCCATGTGCATGTTTTTGGGAGTGGAAAGGCTTGCAGAGTGTTAAAGTAGCTTTTTCTCTCCGCTGGAAAGCTGCACGCTCAGTGCCAGTGTTCTGCAGCTTCTTTCTTCACGTTTCAGCAGCTAGCACGCTCTCCGTGTGCTGGAGAAGCGGCAGAGGCTTCCTTGCCGGAGAAGCGGCACCTTCGCCGGCAGAGAGCATCCTGCCGGCCGCGGTGCGCTCCGGAGCGGGGGCTTGTGCCGAAAGAGGCCGGCAACAGGCGCTTACCTTCGGACAGCTCCGGATCGCCGTCTAATGCGTCTCTTGTCGCCTACACGGCAGGGAAAAGCTTTTCCACTCTGTCTAGGAAGGAGAAAGTGTGCCAGCACAGCAAATGCCTCCCGGACTTTCCCTGGAATTCAGCAAGTGCTTTGCAGCTTGAAATTGGAAGGAAAGCCTCAGATTTAGCAGCCAGAGCTTCAGGAGGAGCAGCAGCGAGCACAGCATCGGTTTTGCAGCAGCTCCTTCCATGTGCATGTTTTTGGGAGTGGAAAGGCTTGCAGAGTGTTAAAGTAGCTTTTTCTCTCCGCTGGAAAGCTGCACGCTCAGTGCCAGTGTTCTGCAGCTTCTTTCTTCACGTTTCAGCAGCTAGCACGCTCTCCGTGTGCTGGAGAAGCGGCAGAGGCTTCCTTGCCGGAGAAGCGGCACCTTCGCCGGCAGAGAGCATCCTGCCGGCCGCGGTGCGCTCCGGAGCGGGGGCTTGTGCCGAAAGAGGCCGGCAACAGGCGCTTACCTTCGGACAGCTCCGGATCGCCGTCTAATGCGTCTCTTGTCGCCTACACGGCAGGGAAAAGCTTTTCCACTCTGTCTAGGAAGGAGAAAGTGTGCCAGCACAGCAAATGCCTCCCGGACTTTCCCTGCAATTCAGCAAGTGCTTTGCAGCTTGAAATTGGAAGGAAAGCCTCAGATTTAGCAGCCAGAGCTTCAGGAGGAGCAGCAGCGAGCACAGCATCGGTTTTGCAGCAGCTCCTTCCATGTGCATGTTTTTGGGAGTGGAGAGGCTTGCAGAGTGTTAAAGTAGCTTTTTCTCTCCGCTGGAAAGCTGCACGCTCAGTGCCAGTGTTCTGCAGCTTCTTTCTTCACGTTTCAGCAGCTAGCACGCTCTCCGTGTGCTGGAGAAGCGGCAGAGGCTTCCTTGCCGGAGAAGCGGCACCTTCGCCGGCAGAGAGCATCCTGCCGGCCGCGGTGCGCTCCGGAGCGGGGGCTTGTGCCGAAAGAGGCCGGCAACAGGCGCTTACCTTCGGACAGCTCCGGATCGCCGTCTAATGCGTCTCTTGTCGCCTACACGGCAGGGAAAAGCTTTTCCACTCTGTCTAGGAAGGAGAAAGTGTGCCAGCACAGCAAATGCCTCCCGGACTTTCCCTGCAATTCAGCAAGTGCTTTGCAGCTTGAAATTGGAAGGAAAGCCTCAGATTTAGCAGCCAGAGCTTCAGGAGGAGCAGCAGCGAGCACAGCATCGGTTTTGCAGCAGCTCCTTCCATGTGCATGTTTTTGGGAGTGGAAAGGCTTGCAGAGTGTTAAAGTAGCTTTTTCTCTCCGCTGGAAAGCTGCACGCTCAGTGCCAGTCTTCTGCAGCTTCTTTCTTCACGTTTCAGCAGCTAGCACGCTCTCCGTGTGCTGGAGAAGCGGCAGAGGCTTCCTTGCCGGAGAAGCGGCACCTTCGCCGGCAGAGAGCATCCTGCCGGCCGCGGTGCGCTCCGGAGCGGGGGCTTGTGCCGAAAGAGGCCGGCAACAGGCGCTTACCTTCGGACAGCTCCGGATCGCCGTCTAATGCGTCTCTTGTCGCCTACACGGCAGGGAAAAGCTTTTCCACTCTGTCTAGGAAGGAGAAAGTGTGCCAGCACAGCAAATGCCTCCCGGACTTTCCCTGGAATTCAGCAAGTGCTTTGCAGCTTGAAATTGGAAGGAAAGCCTCAGATTTAGCAGCCAGAGCTTCAGGAGGAGCAGCAGCGAGCACAGCATCGGTTTTGCAGCAGCTCCTTCCATGTGCATGTTTTTGGGAGTGGAGAGGCTTGCAGAGTGTTAAAGTAGCTTTTTCTCTCCGCTGGAAAGCTGCACGCTCAGTGCCAGTCTTCTGCTGCTTCTTTCTTCACGTTTCAGCAGCTAGCACGCTCTCCGTGTGCTGGAGAAGCGGCAGAGGCTTCCTTGCCGGAGAAGCGGCACCTTCGCCGGCAGAGAGCATCCTGCCGGCCGCGGTGCGCTCCGGAGCGGGGGCTTGTGCCGAAAGAGGCCGGCAACAGGCGCTTACCTTCGGACAGCTCCGGATCGCCGTCTAATGCGTCTCTTGTCGCCTACACGGCAGGGAAAAGCTTTTCCACTCTGTCTAGGAAGGAGAAAGTGTGCCAGCACAGCAAATGCCTCCCGGACTTTCCCTGGAATTCAGCAAGTGCTTTGCAGCTTGAAATTGGAAGGAAAGCCTCAGATTTAGCAGCCAGAGCTTCAGGAGGAGCAGCAGCGAGCACAGCATCGGTTTTGCAGCAGCTCCTTCCATGTGCATGTTTTTGGGAGTGGAAAGGCTTGCAGAGTGTTAAAGTAGCATTTTCTCTCCGCTGGAAAGCTGCACGCTCAGTGCCAGTGTTCTGCTGCTTCTTTCTTCACGTTTCAGCAGCTAGCACGCTCTCCGTGTGCTGGAGAAGCGGCAGAGGCTTCCTTGCCGGAGAAGCGGCACCTTCGCCGGCAGAGAGCATCCTGCCGGCCGCGGTGCGCTCCGGAGCGGGGGCTTGTGCCGAAAGAGGCCGGCAACAGGCGCTTACCTTCGGACAGCTCCGGATCGCCGTCTAATGCGTTTCTTGTCGCCTACACGGCAGGGAAAAGCTTTTCCACTCTGTCTAGGAAGGAGAAAGTGTACCAGCACAGCAAATGCCTCCCGGACTTTCCCTGCAATTCAGCAAGTGCTTTGCAGCTTGAAATTGGAAGGAAAGCCTCAGATTTAGCAGCCAGAGCTTCAGGAGGAGCAGCAGCGAGCACAGCATCGGTTTTGCAGCAGCTCCTTCCATGTGCATGTTTTTGGGAGTGGAAAGGCTTGCAGAGTGTTAAAGTAGCTTTTTCTCTCCGCTGGAAAGCTGCACGCTCAGTGCCAGTGTTCTGCAGCTTCTTTCTTCACGTTTCAGCAGCTAGCACGCTCTCCGTGTGCTGGAGAAGCGGCAGAGGCTTCCTTGCCGGAGAAGCGGCACCTTCGCCGGCAGAGAGCATCCTGCCGGCCGCGGTGCGCTCCGGAGCGGGGGCTTGTGCCGAAAGAGGCCGGCAACAGGCGCTTACCTTCGGACAGCTCCGGATCGCCGTCTAATGCGTCTCTTGTCGCCTACACGGCAGGGAAAAGCTTTTCCACTCTGTCTAGGAAGGAGAAAGTGTGCCAGCACAGCAAATGCCTCCCGGACTTTCCCTGGAATTCAGCAAGTGCTTTGCAGCTTGAAATTGGAAGGAAAGCCTCAGATTTAGCAGCCAGAGCTTCAGGAGGAGCAGCAGCGAGCACAGCATCGGTTTTGCAGCAGCTCCTTCCATGTGCATGTTTTTGGGAGTGGAAAGGCTTGCAGAGTGTTAAAGTAGCTTTTTCTCTCCGCTGGAAAGCTGCACGCTCAGTGCCAGTGTTCTGCTGCTTCTTTCTTCACGTTTCAGCAGCTAGCACGCTCTCCGTGTGCTGGAGAAGCGGCAGAGGCTTCCTTGCCGGAGAAGCGGCACCTTCGCCGGCAGAGAGCATCCTGCCGGCCGCGGTGCGCTCCGGAGCGGGGGCTTGTGCCGAAAGAGGCCGGCAACAGGCGCTTACCTTCGGACAGCTCCGGATCGCCGTCTAATGCGTCTCTTGTCGCCTACACGGCAGGGAAAAGCTTTTCCACTCTGTCTAGGAAGGAGAAAGTGTGCCAGCACAGCAAATGCCTCCCGGACTTTCCCTGGAATTCAGCAAGTGCTTTGCAGCTTGAAATTGGAAGGAAAGCCTCAGATTTAGCAGCCAGAGCTTCAGGAGGAGCAGCAGCGAGCACAGCATCGGTTTTGCAGCAGCTCCTTCCATGTGCATGTTTTTGGGAGTGGAAAGGCTTGCAGAGTGTTAAAGTAGCTTTTTCTCTCCGCTGGAAAGCTGCACGCTCAGTGCCAGTGTTCTGCAGCTTCTTTCTTCACGTTTCAGCAGCTAGCACGCTCTCCGTGTGCTGGAGAAGCGGCAGAGGCTTCCTTGCCGGAGAAGCGGCACCTTCGCCGGCAGAGAGCATCCTGCCGGCCGCGGTGCGCTCCGGAGCGGGGGCTTGTGCCGAAAGAGGCCGGCAACAGGCGCTTACCTTCGGACAGCTCCGGATCGCCGTCTAATGCGTCTCTTGTCGCCTACACGGCAGGGAAAAGCTTTTCCACTCTGTCTAGGAAGGAGAAAGTGTGCCAGCACAGCAAATGCCTCCCGGACTTTCCCTGGAATTCAGCAAGTGCTTTGCAGCTTGAAATTGGAAGGAAAGCCTCAGATTTAGCAGCCAGAGCTTCAGGAGGAGCAGCAGCGAGCACAGCATCGGTTTTGCAGCAGCTCCTTCCATGTGCATGTTTTTGGGAGTGGAAAGGCTTGCAGAGTGTTAAAGTAGCTTTTTCTCTCCGCTGGAAAGCTGCACGCTCAGTGCCAGTGTTCTGCAGCTTCTTTCTTCACGTTTCAGCAGCTAGCACGCTCTCCGTGTGCTGGAGAAGCGGCAGAGGCTTCCTTGCCGGAGAAGCGGCACCTTCGCCGGCAGAGAGCATCCTGCCGGCCGCGGTGCGCTCCGGAGCGGGGGCTTGTGCCGAAAGAGGCCGGCAACAGGCGCTTACCTTCGGACAGCTCCGGATCGCCGTCTAATGCGTCTCTTGTCGCCTACACGGCAGGGAAAAGCTTTTCCACTCTGTCTAGGAAGGAGAAAGTGTGCCAGCACAGCAAATGCCTCCCGGACTTTCCCTGCAATTCAGCAAGTGCTTTGCAGCTTGAAATTGGAAGGAAAGCCTCAGATTTAGCAGCCAGAGCTTCAGGAGGAGCAGCAGCGAGCACAGCATCGGTTTTGCAGCAGCTCCTTCCATGTGCATGTTTTTGGGAGTGGAGAGGCTTGCAGAGTGTTAAAGTAGCTTTTTCTCTCCGCTGGAAAGCTGCACGCTCAGTGCCAGTGTTCTGCAGCTTCTTTCTTCACGTTTCAGCAGCTAGCACGCTCTCCGTGTGCTGGAGAAGCGGCAGAGGCTTCCTTGCCGGAGAAGCGGCACCTTCGCCGGCAGAGAGCATCCTGCCGGCCGCGGTGCGCTCCGGAGCGGGGGCTTGTGCCGAAAGAGGCCGGCAACAGGCGCTTACCTTCGGACAGCTCCGGATCGCCGTCTAATGCGTCTCTTGTCGCCTACACGGCAGGGAAAAGCTTTTCCACTCTGTCTAGGAAGGAGAAAGTGTGCCAGCACAGCAAATGCCTCCCGGACTTTCCCTGCAATTCAGCAAGTGCTTTGCAGCTTGAAATTGGAAGGAAAGCCTCAGATTTAGCAGCCAGAGCTTCAGGAGGAGCAGCAGCGAGCACAGCATCGGTTTTGCAGCAGCTCCTTCCATGTGCATGTTTTTGGGAGTGGAAAGGCTTGCAGAGTGTTAAAGTAGCTTTTTCTCTCCGCTGGAAAGCTGCACGCTCAGTGCCAGTCTTCTGCAGCTTCTTTCTTCACGTTTCAGCAGCTAGCACGCTCTCCGTGTGCTGGAGAAGCGGCAGAGGCTTCCTTGCCGGAGAAGCGGCACCTTCGCCGGCAGAGAGCATCCTGCCGGCCGCGGTGCGCTCCGGAGCGGGGGCTTGTGCCGAAAGAGGCCGGCAACAGGCGCTTACCTTCGGACAGCTCCGGATCGCCGTCTAATGCGTCTCTTGTCGCCTACACGGCAGGGAAAAGCTTTTCCACTCTGTCTAGGAAGGAGAAAGTGTGCCAGCACAGCAAATGCCTCCCGGACTTTCCCTGCAATTCACCAAGTGCTTTGCAGCTTGAAATTGGAAGGAAAGCCTCAGATTTAGCAGCCAGAGCTTCAGGAGGAGCAGCAGCGAGCACAGCATCGGTTTTGCAGCAGCTCCTTCCATGTGCATGTTTTTGGGAGTGGAGAGGCTTGCAGAGTGTTAAAGTAGCTTTTTCTCTCCGCTGGAAAGCTGCACGCTCAGTGCCAGTCTTCTGCAGCTTCTTTCTTCACGTTTCAGCAGCTAGCACGCTCTCCGTGTGCTGGAGAAGCGGCAGAGGCTTCCTTGCCGGAGAAGCGGCACCTTCGCCGGCAGAGAGCATCCTGCCGGCCGCGGTGCGCTCCGGAGCGGGGGCTTGTGCCGAAAGAGGCCGGCAACAGGCGCTTACCTTCGGACAGCTCCGGATCGCCGTCTAATGCGTCTCTTGTCGCCTACACGGCAGGGAAAAGCTTTTCCACTCTGTCTAGGAAGGAGAAAGTGTGCCAGCACAGCAAATGCCTCCCGGACTTTCCCTGGAATTCAGCAAGTGCTTTGCAGCTTGAAATTGGAAGGAAAGCCTCAGATTTAGCAGCCAGAGCTTCAGGAGGAGCAGCAGCGAGCACAGCATCGGTTTTGCAGCAGCTCCTTCCATGTGCATGTTTTTGGGAGTGGAAAGGCTTGCAGAGTGTTAAAGCAGCTTTTTCTCTCCGCTGGAAAGCTGCACGCTCAGTGCCAGTGTTCTGCTGCTTCTTTCTTCACGTTTCAGCAGCTAGCACGCTCTCCGTGTGCTGGAGAAGCGGCAGAGGCTTCCTTGCCGGAGAAGCGGCACCTTCGCCGGCAGAGAGCATCCTGCCGGCCGCGGTGCGCTCCGGAGCGGGGGCTTGTGCCGAAAGAGGCCGGCAACAGGCGCTTACCTTCGGACAGCTCCGGATCGCCGTCTAATGCGTTTCTTGTCGCCTACACGGCAGGGAAAAGCTTTTCCACTCTGTCTAGGAAGGAGAAAGTGTACCAGCACAGCAAATGCCTCCCGGACTTTCCCTGCAATTCAGCAAGTGCTTTGCAGCTTGAAATTGGAAGGAAAGCCTCAGATTTAGCAGCCAGAGCTTCAGGAGGAGCAGCAGCGAGCACAGCATCGGTTTTGCAGCAGCTCCTTCCATGTGCATGTTTTTGGGAGTGGAAAGGCTTGCAGAGTGTTAAAGTAGCTTTTTCTCTCCGCTGGAAAGCTGCACGCTCAGTGCCAGTCTTCTGCAGCTTCTTTCTTCACGTTTCAGCAGCTAGCACGCTCTCCGTGTGCTGGAGAAGCGGCAGAGGCTTCCTTGCCGGAGAAGCGGCACCTTCGCCGGCAGAGAGCATCCTGCCGGCCGCGGTGCGCTCCGGAGCGGGGGCTTGTGCCGAAAGAGGCCGGCAACAGGCGCTTACCTTCGGACAGCTCCGGATCGCCGTCTAATGCGTCTCTTGTCGCCTACACGGCAGGGAAAAGCTTTTCCACTCTGTCTAGGAAGGAGAAAGTGTGCCAGCACAGCAAATGCCTCCCGGACTTTCCCTGGAATTCAGCAAGTGCTTTGCAGCTTGAAATTGGAAGGAAAGCCTCAGATTTAGCAGCCAGAGCTTCAGGAGGAGCAGCAGCGAGCACAGCATCGGTTTTGCAGCAGCTCCTTCCATGTGCATGTTTTTGGGAGTGGAAAGGCTTGCAGAGTGTTAAAGTAGCTTTTTCTCTCCGCTGGAAAGCTGCACGCTCAGTGCCAGTGTTCTGCAGCTTCTTTCTTCACGTTTCAGCAGCTAGCACGCTCTCCGTGTGCTGGAGAAGCGGCAGAGGCTTCCTTGCCGGAGAAGCGGCACCTTCGCCGGCAGAGAGCATCCTGCCGGCCGCGGTGCGCTCCGGAGCGGGGGCTTGTGCCGAAAGAGGCCGGCAACAGGCGCTTACCTTCGGACAGCTCCGGATCGCCGTCTAATGCGTCTCTTGTCGCCTACACGGCAGGGAAAAGCTTTTCCACTCTGTCTAGGAAGGAGAAAGTGTGCCAGCACAGCAAATGCCTCCCGGACTTTCCCTGGAATTCAGCAAGTGCTTTGCAGCTTGAAATTGGAAGGAAAGCCTCAGATTTAGCAGCCAGAGCTTCAGGAGGAGCAGCAGCGAGCACAGCATCGGTTTTGCAGCAGCTCCTTCCATGTGCATGTTTTTGGGAGTGGAAAGGCTTGCAGAGTGTTAAAGTAGCTTTTTCTCTCCGCTGGAAAGCTGCACGCTCAGTGCCAGTGTTCTGCAGCTTCTTTCTTCACGTTTCAGCAGCTAGCACGCTCTCCGTGTGCTGGAGAAGCGGCAGAGGCTTCCTTGCCGGAGAAGCGGCACCTTCGCCGGCAGAGAGCATCCTGCCGGCCGCGGTGCGCTCCGGAGCGGGGGCTTGTGCCGAAAGAGGCCGGCAACAGGCGCTTACCTTCGGACAGCTCCGGATCGCCGTCTAATGCGTCTCTTGTCGCCTACACGGCAGGGAAAAGCTTTTCCACTCTGTCTAGGAAGGAGAAAGTGTGCCAGCACAGCAAATGCCTCCCGGACTTTCCCTGCAATTCAGCAAGTGCTTTGCAGCTTGAAATTGGAAGGAAAGCCTCAGATTTAGCAGCCAGAGCTTCAGGAGGAGCAGCAGCGAGCACAGCATCGGTTTTGCAGCAGCTCCTTCCATGTGCATGTTTTTGGGAGTGGAAAGGCTTGCAGAGTGTTAAAGTAGCTTTTTCTCTCCGCTGGAAAGCTGCACGCTCAGTGCCAGTCTTCTGCAGCTTCTTTCTTCACGTTTCAGCAGCTAGCACGCTCTCCGTGTGCTGGAGAAGCGGCAGAGGCTTCCTTGCCGGAGAAGCGGCACCTTCGCCGGCAGAGAGCATCCTGCCGGCCGCGGTGCGCTCCGGAGCGGGGACTTGTGCCGAAAGAGGCCGGCAACAGGCGCTTACCTTCGGACAGCTCCGGATCGCCGTCTAATGCGTCTCTTGTCGCCTACACGGCAGGGAAAAGCTTTTCCACTCTGTCTAGGAAGGAGAAAGTGTGCCAGCACAGCAAATGCCTCCCGGACTTTCCCTGCAATTCAGCAAGTGCTTTGCAGCTTGAAATTGGAAGGAAAGCCTCAGATTTAGCAGCCAGAGCTTCAGGAGGAGCAGCAGCGAGCACAGCATCGGTTTTGCAGCAGCTCCTTCCATGTGCATGTTTTTGGGAGTGGAAAGGCTTGCAGAGTGTTAAAGTAGCTTTTTCTCTCCGCTGGAAAGCTGCACGCTCAGTGCCAGTGTTCTGCAGCTTCTTTCTTCACGTTTCAGCAGCTAGCACGCTCTCCGTGTGCTGGAGAAGCGGCAGAGGCTTCCTTGCCGGAGAAGCGGCACCTTCGCCGGCAGAGAGCATCCTGCCGGCCGCGGTGCGCTCCGGAGCGGGGGCTTGTGCCGAAAGAGGCCGGCAACAGGCGCTTACCTTCGGACAGCTCCGGATCGCCGTCTAATGCGTCTCTTGTCGCCTACACGGCAGGGAAAAGCTTTTCCACTCTGTCTAGGAAGGAGAAAGTGTGCCAGCACAGCAAATGCCTCCCGGACTTTCCCTGCAATTCAGCAAGTGCTTTGCAGCTTGAAATTGGAAGGAAAGCCTCAGATTTAGCAGCCAGAGCTTCAGGAGGAGCAGCAGCGAGCACAGCATCGGTTTTGCAGCAGCTCCTTCCATGTGCATGTTTTTGGGAGTGGAGAGGCTTGCAGAGTGTTAAAGTAGCTTTTTCTCTCCGCTGGAAAGCTGCACGCTCAGTGCCAGTGTTCTGCAGCTTCTTTCTTCACGTTTCAGCAGCTAGCACGCTCTCCGTGTGCTGGAGAAGCGGCAGAGGTTTCCTTGCCGGAGAAGCGGCACCTTCGCCGGCAGAGAGCATCCTGCCGGCCGCGGTGCGCTCCGGAGCGGGGGCTTGTGCCGAAAGAGGCCGGCAACAGGCGCTTACCTTCGGACAGCTCCGGATCGCCGTCTAATGCGTCTCTTGTCGCCTACACGGCAGGGAAAAGCTTTTCCACTCTGTCTAGGAAGGAGAAAGTGTACCAGCACAGCAAATGCCTCCCGGACTTTCCCTGGAATTCAGCAAGTGCTTTGCAGCTTGAAATTGGAAGGAAAGCCTCAGATTTAGCAGCCAGAGCTTCAGGAGGAGCAGCAGCGAGCACAGCATCGGTTTTGCAGCAGCTCCTTCCATGTGCATGTTTTTGGGAGTGGAAAGGCTTGCAGAGTGTTAAAGTAGCTTTTTCTCTCCGCTGGAAAGCTGCACGCTCAGTGCCAGTGTTCTGCAGCTTCTTTCTTCACGTTTCAGCAGCTAGCACGCTCTCCGTGTGCTGGAGAAGCGGCAGAGGCTTCCTTGCCGGAGAAGCGGCACCTTCGCCGGCAGAGAGCATCCTGCCGGCCGCGGTGCGCTCCGGAGCGGGGGCTTGTGCCGAAAGAGGCCGGCAACAGGCGCTTACCTTCGGACAGCTCCGGATCGCCGTCTAATGCGTCTCTTGTCGCCTACACGGCAGGGAAAAGCTTTTCCACTCTGTCTAGGAAGGAGAAAGTGTGCCAGCACAGCAAATGCCTCCCGGACTTTCCCTGCAATTCAGCAAGTGCTTTGCAGCTTGAAATTGGAAGGAAAGCCTCAGATTTAGCAGCCAGAGCTTCAGGAGGAGCAGCAGCGAGCACAGCATCGGTTTTGCAGCAGCTCCTTCCATGTGCATGTTTTTGGGAGTGGAAAGGCTTGCAGAGTGTTAAAGTAGCTTTTTCTCTCCGCTGGAAAGCTGCACGCTCAGTGCCAGTCTTCTGCAGCTTCTTTCTTCACGTTTCAGCAGCTAGCACGCTCTCCGTGTGCTGGAGAAGCGGCAGAGGCTTCCTTGCCGGAGAAGCGGCACCTTCGCCGGCAGAGAGCATCCTGCCGGCCGCGGTGCGCTCCGGAGCGGGGACTTGTGCCGAAAGAGGCCGGCAACAGGCGCTTACCTTCGGACAGCTCCGGATCGCCGTCTAATGCGTCTCTTGTCGCCTACACGGCAGGGAAAAGCTTTTCCACTCTGTCTAGGAAGGAGAAAGTGTGCCAGCACAGCAAATGCCTCCCGGACTTTCCCTGGAATTCAGCAAGTGCTTTGCAGCTTGAAATTGGAAGGAAAGCCTCAGATTTAGCAGCCAGAGCTTCAGGAGGAGCAGCAGCGAGCACAGCATCGGTTTTGCAGCAGCTCCTTCCATGTGCATGTTTTTGGGAGTGGAAAGGCTTGCAGAGTGTTAAAGTAGCTTTTTCTCTCCGCTGGAAAGCTGCACGCTCAGTGCCAGTGTTCTGCAGCTTCTTTCTTCACGTTTCAGCAGCTAGCACGCTCTCCGTGTGCTGGAGAAGCGGCAGAGGCTTCCTTGCCGGAGAAGCGGCACCTTCGCCGGCAGAGAGCATCCTGCCGGCCGCGGTGCGCTCCGGAGCGGGGGCTTGTGCCGAAAGAGGCCGGCAACAGGCGCTTACCTTCGGACAGCTCCGGATCGCCGTCTAATGCGTCTCTTGTCGCCTACACGGCAGGGAAAAGCTTTTCCACTCTGTCTAGGAAGGAGAAAGTGTGCCAGCACAGCAAATGCCTCCCGGACTTTCCCTGGAATTCAGCAAGTGCTTTGCAGCTTGAAATTGGAAGGAAAGCCTCAGATTTAGCAGCCAGAGCTTCAGGAGGAGCAGCAGCGAGCACAGCATCGGTTTTGCAGCAGCTCCTTCCATGTGCATGTTTTTGGGAGTGGAGAGGCTTGCAGAGTGTTAAAGTAGCTTTTTCTCTCCGCTGGAAAGCTGCACGCTCAGTGCCAGTGTTCTGCAGCTTCTTTCTTCACGTTTCAGCAGCTAGCACGCTCTCCGTGTGCTGGAGAAGCGGCAGAGGCTTCCTTGCCGGAGAAGCGGCACCTTCGCCGGCAGAGAGCATCCTGCCGGCCGCGGTGCGCTCCGGAGCGGGGGCTTGTGCCGAAAGAGGCCGGCAACAGGCGCTTACCTTCGGACAGCTCCGGATCGCCGTCTAATGCGTCTCTTGTCGCCTACACGGCAGGGAAAAGCTTTTCCACTCTGTCTAGGAAGGAGAAAGTGTGCCAGCACAGCAAATGCCTCCCGGACTTTCCCTGCAATTCACCAAGTGCTTTGCAGCTTGAAATTGGAAGGAAAGCCTCAGATTTAGCAGCCAGAGCTTCAGGAGGAGCAGCAGCGAGCACAGCATCGGTTTTGCAGCAGCTCCTTCCATGTGCATGTTTTTGGGAGTGGAAAGGCTTGCAGAGTGTTAAAGTAGCTTTTTCTCTCCGCTGGAAAGCTGCACGCTCAGTGCCAGTGTTCTGCTGCTTCTTTCTTCACGTTTCAGCAGCTAGCACGCTCTCCGTGTGCTGGAGAAGCGGCAGAGGCTTCCTTGCCGGAGAAGCGGCACCTTCGCCGGCAGAGAGCATCCTGCCGGCCGCGGTGCGCTCCGGAGCGGGGGCTTGTGCCGAAAGAGGCCGGCAACAGGCGCTTACCTTCGGACAGCTCCGGATCGCCGTCTAATGCGTCTCTTGTCGCCTACACGGCAGGGAAAAGCTTTTCCACTCTGTCTAGGAAGGAGAAAGTGTGCCAGCACAGCAAATGCCTCCCGGACTTTCCCTGGAATTCAGCAAGTGCTTTGCAGCTTGAAATTGGAAGGAAAGCCTCAGATTTAGCAGCCAGAGCTTCAGGAGGAGCAGCAGCGAGCACAGCATCGGTTTTGCAGCAGCTCCTTCCATGTGCATGTTTTTGGGAGTGGAGAGGCTTGCAGAGTGTTAAAGTAGCTTTTTCTCTCCGCTGGAAAGCTGCACGCTCAGTGCCAGTCTTCTGCAGCTTCTTTCTTCACGTTTCAGCAGCTAGCACGCTCTCCGTGTGCTGGAGAAGCGGCAGAGGCTTCCTTGCCGGAGAAGCGGCACCTTCGCCGGCAGAGAGCATCCTGCCGGCCGCGGTGCGCTCCGGAGCGGGGGCTTGTGCCGAAAGAGGCCGGCAACAGGCGCTTACCTTCGGACAGCTCCGGATCGCCGTCTAATGCGTCTCTTGTCGCCTACACGGCAGGGAAAAGCTTTTCCACTCTGTCTAGGAAGGAGAAAGTGTGCCAGCACAGCAAATGCCTCCCGGACTTTCCCTGCAATTCAGCAAGTGCTTTGCAGCTTGAAATTGGAAGGAAAGCCTCAGATTTAGCAGCCAGAGCTTCAGGAGGAGCAGCAGCGAGCACAGCATCGGTTTTGCAGCAGCTCCTTCCATGTGCATGTTTTTGGGAGTGGAAAGGCTTGCAGAGTGTTAAAGTAGCTTTTTCTCTCCGCTGGAAAGCTGCACGCTCAGTGCCAGTGTTCTGCAGCTTCTTTCTTCACGTTTCAGCAGCTAGCACGCTCTCCGTGTGCTGGAGAAGCGGCAGAGGCTTCCTTGCCGGAGAAGCGGCACCTTCGCCGGCAGAGAGCATCCTGCCGGCCGCGGTGCGCTCCGGAGCGGGGGCTTGTGCCGAAAGAGGCCGGCAACAGGCGCTTACCTTCGGACAGCTCCGGATCGCCGTCTAATGCGTCTCTTGTCGCCTACACGGCAGGGAAAAGCTTTTCCACTCTGTCTAGGAAGGAGAAAGTGTGCCAGCACAGCAAATGCCTCCCGGACTTTCCCTGGAATTCAGCAAGTGCTTTGCAGCTTGAAATTGGAAGGAAAGCCTCAGATTTAGCAGCCAGAGCTTCAGGAGGAGCAGCAGCGAGCACAGCATCGGTTTTGCAGCAGCTCCTTCCATGTGCATGTTTTTGGGAGTGGAAAGGCTTGCAGAGTGTTAAAGTAGCTTTTTCTCTCCGCTGGAAAGCTGCACGCTCAGTGCCAGTCTTCTGCTGCTTCTTTCTTCACGTTTCAGCAGCTAGCACGCTCTCCGTGTGCTGGAGAAGCGGCAGAGGCTTCCTTGCCGGAGAAGCGGCACCTTCGCCGGCAGAGAGCATCCTGCCGGCCGCGGTGCGCTCCGGAGCGGGGGCTTGTGCCGAAAGAGGCCGGCAACAGGCGCTTACCTTCGGACAGCTCCGGATCGCCGTCTAATGCGTCTCTTGTCGCCTACACGGCAGGGAAAAGCTTTTCCACTCTGTCTAGGAAGGAGAAAGTGTGCCAGCACAGCAAATGCCTCCCGGACTTTCCCTGGAATTCAGCAAGTGCTTTGCAGCTTGAAATTGGAAGGAAAGCCTCAGATTTAGCAGCCAGAGCTTCAGGAGGAGCAGCAGCGAGCACAGCATCGGTTTTGCAGCAGCTCCTTCCATGTGCATGTTTTTGGGAGTGGAAAGGCTTGCAGAGTGTTAAAGTAGCATTTTCTCTCCGCTGGAAAGCTGCACGCTCAGTGCCAGTGTTCTGCTGCTTCTTTCTTCACGTTTCAGCAGCTAGCACGCTCTCCGTGTGCTGGAGAAGCGGCAGAGGCTTCCTTGCCGGAGAAGCGGCACCTTCGCCGGCAGAGAGCATCCTGCCGGCCGCGGTGCGCTCCGGAGCGGGGGCTTGTGCCGAAAGAGGCCGGCAACAGGCGCTTACCTTCGGACAGCTCCGGATCGCCGTCTAATGCGTTTCTTGTCGCCTACACGGCAGGGAAAAGCTTTTCCACTCTGTCTAGGAAGGAGAAAGTGTACCAGCACAGCAAATGCCTCCCGGACTTTCCCTGGAATTCAGCAAGTGCTTTGCAGCTTGAAATTGGAAGGAAAGCCTCAGATTTAGCAGCCAGAGCTTCAGGAGGAGCAGCAGCGAGCACAGCATCGGTTTTGCAGCAGCTCCTTCCATGTGCATGTTTTTGGGAGTGGAAAGGCTTGCAGAGTGTTAAAGTAGCTTTTTCTCTCCGCTGGAAAGCTGCACGCTCAGTGCCAGTGTTCTGCAGCTTCTTTCTTCACGTTTCAGCAGCTAGCACGCTCTCCGTGTGCTGGAGAAGCGGCAGAGGCTTCCTTGCCGGAGAAGCGGCACCTTCGCCGGCAGAGAGCATCCTGCCGGCCGCGGTGCGCTCCGGAGCGGGGACTTGTGCCGAAAGAGGCCGGCAACAGGCGCTTACCTTCGGACAGCTCCGGATCGCCGTCTAATGCGTCTCTTGTCGCCTACACGGCAGGGAAAAGCTTTTCCACTCTGTCTAGGAAGGAGAAAGTGTGCCAGCACAGCAAATGCCTCCCGGACTTTCCCTGGAATTCAGCAAGTGCTTTGCAGCTTGAAATTGGAAGGAAAGCCTCAGATTTAGCAGCCAGAGCTTCAGGAGGAGCAGCAGCGAGCACAGCATCGGTTTTGCAGCAGCTCCTTCCATGTGCATGTTTTTGGGAGTGGAAAGGCTTGCAGAGTGTTAAAGTAGCTTTTTCTCTCCGCTGGAAAGCTGCACGCTCAGTGCCAGTGTTCTGCAGCTTCTTTCTTCACGTTTCAGCAGCTAGCACGCTCTCCGTGTGCTGGAGAAGCGGCAGAGGCTTCCTTGCCGGAGAAGCGGCACCTTCGCCGGCAGAGAGCATCCTGCCGGCCGCGGTGCGCTCCGGAGCGGGGGCTTGTGCCGAAAGAGGCCGGCAACAGGCGCTTACCTTCGGACAGCTCCGGATCGCCGTCTAATGCGTCTCTTGTCGCCTACACGGCAGGGAAAAGCTTTTCCACTCTGTCTAGGAAGGAGAAAGTGTGCCAGCACAGCAAATGCCTCCCGGACTTTCCCTGCAATTCAGCAAGTGCTTTGCAGCTTGAAATTGGAAGGAAAGCCTCAGATTTAGCAGCCAGAGCTTCAGGAGGAGCAGCAGCGAGCACAGCATCGGTTTTGCAGCAGCTCCTTCCATGTGCATGTTTTTGGGAGTGGAAAGGCTTGCAGAGTGTTAAAGTAGCTTTTTCTCTCCGCTGGAAAGCTGCACGCTCAGTGCCAGTGTTCTGCTGCTTCTTTCTTCACGTTTCAGCAGCTAGCACGCTCTCCGTGTGCTGGAGAAGCGGCAGAGGCTTCCTTGCCGGAGAAGCGGCACCTTCGCCGGCAGAGAGCATCCTGCCGGCCGCGGTGCGCTCCGGAGCGGGGGCTTGTGCCGAAAGAGGCCGGCAACAGGCGCTTACCTTCGGACAGCTCCGGATCGCCGTCTAATGCGTCTCTTGTCGCCTACACGGCAGGGAAAAGCTTTTCCACTCTGTCTAGGAAGGAGAAAGTGTGCCAGCACAGCAAATGCCTCCCGGACTTTCCCTGGAATTCAGCAAGTGCTTTGCAGCTTGAAATTGGAAGGAAAGCCTCAGATTTAGCAGCCAGAGCTTCAGGAGGAGCAGCAGCGAGCACAGCATCGGTTTTGCAGCAGCTCCTTCCATGTGCATGTTTTTGGGAGTGGAAAGGCTTGCAGAGTGTTAAAGTAGCTTTTTCTCTCCGCTGGAAAGCTGCACGCTCAGTGCCAGTGTTCTGCAGCTTCTTTCTTCACGTTTCAGCAGCTAGCACGCTCTCCGTGTGCTGGAGAAGCGGCAGAGGCTTCCTTGCCGGAGAAGCGGCACCTTCGCCGGCAGAGAGCATCCTGCCGGCCGCGGTGCGCTCCGGAGCGGGGGCTTGTGCCGAAAGAGGCCGGCAACAGGCGCTTACCTTCGGACAGCTCCGGATCGCCGTCTAATGCGTCTCTTGTCGCCTACACGGCAGGGAAAAGCTTTTCCACTCTGTCTAGGAAGGAGAAAGTGTGCCAGCACAGCAAATGCCTCCCGGACTTTCCCTGGAATTCAGCAAGTGCTTTGCAGCTTGAAATTGGAAGGAAAGCCTCAGATTTAGCAGCCAGAGCTTCAGGAGGAGCAGCAGCGAGCACAGCATCGCTTTTGCAGCAGCTCCTTCCATGTGCATGTTTTTGGGAGTGGAGAGGCTTGCAGAGTGTTAAAGTAGCTTTTTCTCTCCGCTGGAAAGCTGCACGCTCAGTGCCAGTCTTCTGCAGCTTCTTTCTTCACGTTTCAGCAGCTAGCACGCTCTCCGTGTGCTGGAGAAGCGGCAGAGGCTTCCTTGCCGGAGAAGCGGCACCTTCGCCGGCAGAGAGCATCCTGCCGGCCGCGGTGCGCTCCGGAGCGGGGGCTTGTGCCGAAAGAGGCCGGCAACAGGCGCTTACCTTCGGACAGCTCCGGATCGCCGTCTAATGCGTCTCTTGTCGCCTACACGGCAGGGAAAAGCTTTTCCACTCTGTCTAGGAAGGAGAAAGTGTGCCAGCACAGCAAATGCCTCCCGGACTTTCCCTGGAATTCAGCAAGTGCTTTGCAGCTTGAAATTGGAAGGAAAGCCTCAGATTTAGCAGCCAGAGCTTCAGGAGGAGCAGCAGCGAGCACAGCATCGGTTTTGCAGCAGCTCCTTCCATGTGCATGTTTTTGGGAGTGGAAAGGCTTGCAGAGTGTTAAAGTAGCTTTTTCTCTCCGCTGGAAAGCTGCACGCTCAGTGCCAGTGTTCTGCTGCTTCTTTCTTCACGTTTCAGCAGCTAGCACGCTCTCCGTGTGCTGGAGAAGCGGCAGAGGCTTCCTTGCCGGAGAAGCGGCACCTTCGCCGGCAGAGAGCATCCTGCCGGCCGCGGTGCGCTCCGGAGCGGGGACTTGTGCCGAAAGAGGCCGGCAACAGGCGCTTACCTTCGGACAGCTCCGGATCGCCGTCTAATGCGTCTCTTGTCGCCTACACGGCAGGGAAAAGCTTTTCCACTCTGTCTAGGAAGGAGAAAGTGTGCCAGCACAGCAAATGCCTCCCGGACTTTCCCTGGAATTCAGCAAGTGCTTTGCAGCTTGAAATTGGAAGGAAAGCCTCAGATTTAGCAGCCAGAGCTTCAGGAGGAGCAGCAGCGAGCACAGCATCGGTTTTGCAGCAGCTCCTTCCATGTGCATGTTTTTGGGAGTGGAAAGGCTTGCAGAGTGTTAAAGTAGCTTTTTCTCTCCGCTGGAAAGCTGCACGCTCAGTGCCAGTGTTCTGCAGCTTCTTTCTTCACGTTTCAGCAGCTAGCACGCTCTCCGTGTGCTGGAGAAGCGGCAGAGGCTTCCTTGCCGGAGAAGCGGCACCTTCGCCGGCAGAGAGCATCCTGCCGGCCGCGGTGCGCTCCGGAGCGGGGGCTTGTGCCGAAAGAGGCCGGCAACAGGCGCTTACCTTCGGACAGCTCCGGATCGCCGTCTAATGCGTCTCTTGTCGCCTACACGGCAGGGAAAAGCTTTTCCACTCTGTCTAGGAAGGAGAAAGTGTGCCAGCACAGCAAATGCCTCCCGGACTTTCCCTGCAATTCAGCAAGTGCTTTGCAGCTTGAAATTGGAAGGAAAGCCTCAGATTTAGCAGCCAGAGCTTCAGGAGGAGCAGCAGCGAGCACAGCATCGGTTTTGCAGCAGCTCCTTCCATGTGCATGTTTTTGGGAGTGGAAAGGCTTGCAGAGTGTTAAAGTAGCTTTTTCTCTCCGCTGGAAAGCTGCACGCTCAGTGCCAGTGTTCTGCAGCTTCTTTCTTCACGTTTCAGCAGCTAGCACGCTCTCCGTGTGCTGGAGAAGCGGCAGAGGCTTCCTTGCCGGAGAAGCGGCACCTTCGCCGGCAGAGAGCATCCTGCCGGCCGCGGTGCGCTCCGGAGCGGGGGCTTGTGCCGAAAGAGGCCGGCAACAGGCGCTTACCTTCGGACAGCTCCGGATCGCCGTCTAATGCGTCTCTTGTCGCCTACACGGCAGGGAAAAGCTTTTCCACTCTGTCTAGGAAGGAGAAAGTGTGCCAGCACAGCAAATGCCTCCCGGACTTTCCCTGCAATTCAGCAAGTGCTTTGCAGCTTGAAATTGGAAGGAAAGCCTCAGATTTAGCAGCCAGAGCTTCAGGAGGAGCAGCAGCGAGCACAGCATCGGTTTTGCAGCAGCTCCTTCCATGTGCATGTTTTTGGGAGTGGAGAGGCTTGCAGAGTGTTAAAGTAGCTTTTTCTCTCCGCTGGAAAGCTGCACGCTCAGTGCCAGTGTTCTGCAGCTTCGTTCTTCACGTTTCAGCAGCTAGCACGCTCTCCGTGTGCTGGAGAAGCGGCAGAGGCTTCCTTGCCGGAGAAGCGGCACCTTCGCCGGCAGAGAGCATCCTGCCGGCCGCGGTGCGCTCCGGAGCGGGGGCTTGTGCCGAAAGAGGCCGGCAACAGGCGCTTACCTTCGGACAGCTCCGGATCGCCGTCTAATGCGTCTCTTGTCGCCTACACGGCAGGGAAAAGCTTTTCCACTCTGTCTAGGAAGGAGAAAGTGTGCCAGCACAGCAAATGCCTCCCGGACTTTCCCTGCAATTCAGCAAGTGCTTTGCAGCTTGAAATTGGAAGGAAAGCCTCAGATTTAGCAGCCAGAGCTTCAGGAGGAGCAGCAGCGAGCACAGCATCGGTTTTGCAGCAGCTCCTTCCATGTGCATGTTTTTGGGAGTGGAAAGGCTTGCAGAGTGTTCAAGTAGCTTTTTCTCTCCGCTGGAAAGCTGCACGCTCAGTGCCAGTGTTCTGCAGCTTCTTTCTTCACGTTTCAGCAGCTAGCACGCTCTCCGTGTGCTGGAGAAGCGGCAGAGGCTTCCTTGCCGGAGAAGCGGCACCTTCGCCGGCAGAGAGCATCCTGCCGGCCGCGGTGCGCTCCGGAGCGGGGGCTTGTGCCGAAAGAGGCCGGCAACAGGCGCTTACCTTCGGACAGCTCCGGATCGCCGTCTAATGCGTCTCTTGTCGCCTACACGGCAGGGAAAAGCTTTTCCACTCTGTCTAGGAAGGAGAAAGTGTGCCAGCACAGCAAATGCCTCCCGGACTTTCCCTGGAATTCAGCAAGTGCTTTGCAGCTTGAAATTGGAAGGAAAGCCTCAGATTTAGCAGCCAGAGCTTCAGGAGGAGCAGCAGCGAGCACAGCATCGGTTTTGCAGCAGCTCCTTCCATGTGCATGTTTTTGGGAGTGGAAAGGCTTGCAGAGTGTTAAAGTAGCTTTTTCTCTCCGCTGGAAAGCTGCACGCTCAGTGCCAGTGTTCTGCAGCTTCTTTCTTCACGTTTCAGCAGCTAGCACGCTCTCCGTGTGCTGGAGAAGCGGCAGAGGCTTCCTTGCCGGAGAAGCGGCACCTTCGCCGGCAGAGAGCATCCTGCCGGCCGCGGTGCGCTCCGGAGCGGGGGCTTGTGCCGAAAGAGGCCGGCAACAGGCGCTTACCTTCGGACAGCTCCGGATCGCCGTCTAATGCGTCTCTTGTCGCCTACACGGCAGGGAAAAGCTTTTCCACTCTGTCTAGGAAGGAGAAAGTGTGCCAGCACAGCAAATGCCTCCCGGACTTTCCCTGGAATTCAGCAAGTGCTTTGCAGCTTGAAATTGGAAGGAAAGCCTCAGATTTAGCAGCCAGAGCTTCAGGAGGAGCAGCAGCGAGCACAGCATCGGTTTTGCAGCAGCTCCTTCCATGTGCATGTTTTTGGGAGTGGAAAGGCTTGCAGAGTGTTAAAGTATCTTTTTCTCTCCGCTGGAAAGCTGCACGCTCAGTGCCAGTGTTCTGCAGCTTCTTTCTTCACGTTTCAGCAGCTAGCACGCTCTCCGTGTGCTGGAGAAGCGGCCGAGGCTTCCTTGCCGGAGAAGCGGCACCTTCGCCGGCAGAGAGCATCCTGCCGGCCGCGGTGCGCTCCGGAGCGGGGGCTTGTGCCGAAAGAGGCCGGCAACAGGCGCTTACCTTCGGACAGCTCCGGATCGCCGTCTAATGCGTCTCTTGTCGCCTACACGGCAGGGAAAAGCTTTTCCACTCTGTCTAGGAAGGAGAAAGTGTGCCAGCACAGCAAATGCCTCCCGGACTTTCCCTGGAATTCAGCAAGTGCTTTGCAGCTTGAAATTGGAAGGAAAGCCTCAGATTTAGCAGCCAGAGCTTCAGGAGGAGCAGCAGCGAGCACAGCATCGCTTTTGCAGCAGCTCCTTCCATGTGCATGTTTTTGGGAGTGGAAAGGCTTGCAGAGTGTTAAAGTAGCTTTTTCTCTCCGCTGGAAAGCTGCACGCTCAGTGCCAGTCTTCTGCAGCTTCTTTCTTCACGTTTCAGCAGCTAGCACGCTCTCCGTGTGCTGGAGAAGCGGCAGAGGCTTCCTTGCCGGAGAAGCGGAACCTTCGCCGGCAGAGAGCATCCTGCCGGCCGCGGTGCGCTCCGGAGCGGGGGCTTGTGCCGAAAGAGGCCGGCAACAGGCGCTTACCTTCGGACAGCTCCGGATCGCCGTCTAATGCGTCTCTTGTCGCCTACACGGCAGGGAAAAGCTTTTCCACTCTGTCTAGGAAGGAGAAAGTGTGCCAGCACAGCAAATGCCTCCCGGACTTTCCCTGGAATTCAGCAAGTGCTTTGCAGCTTGAAATTGGAAGGAAAGCCTCAGATTTAGCAGCCAGAGCTTCAGGAGGAGCAGCAGCGAGCACAGCATCGCTTTTGCAGCAGCTCCTTCCATGTGCATGTTTTTGGGAGTGGAAAGGCTTGCAGAGTGTTAAAGTAGCTTTTTCTCTCCGCTGGAAAGCTGCACGCTCAGTGCCAGTGTTCTGCAGCTTCTTTCTTCACGTTTCAGCAGCTAGCACGCTCTCCGTGTGCTGGAGAAGCGGCAGAGGCTTCCTTGCCGGAGAAGCGGCACCTTCGCCGGCAGAGAGCATCCTGCCGGCCGCGGTGCGCTCCGGAGCGGGGGCTTGTGCCGAAAGAGGCCGGCAACAGGCGCTTACCTTCGGACAGCTCCGGATCGCCGTCTAATGCGTCTCTTGTCGCCTACACGGCAGGGAAAAGCTTTTCCTCTCTGTCTAGGAAGGAGAAAGTGTGCCAGCACAGCAAATGCCTCCCGGACTTTCCCTGCAATTCAGCAAGTGCTTTGCAGCTTGAAATTGGAAGGAAAGCCTCAGATTTAGCAGCCAGAGCTTCAGGAGGAGCAGCAGCGAGCACAGCATCGGTTTTGCAGCAGCTCCTTCCATGTGCATGTTTTTGGGAGTGGAGAGGCTTGCAGAGTGTTAAAGTAGCTTTTTCTCTCCGCTGGAAAGCTGCACGCTCAGTGCCAGTGTTCTGCAGCTTCTTTCTTCACGTTTCAGCAGCTAGCACGCTCTCCGTGTGCTGGAGAAGCGGCAGAGGCTTCCTTGCCGGAGAAGCGGCACCTTCGCCGGCAGAGAGCATCCTGCCGGCCGCGGTGCGCTCCGGAGCGGGGGCTTGTGCCGAAAGAGGCCGGCAACAGGCGCTTACCTTCGGACAGCTCCGGATCCCCGTCGAATGCGTCTCTTGTCGCCTACACGGCAGGGAAAAGCTGCAGAAGACTGGCACTGAGCGTGCAGCTTTCCAGCGGAGAGAAAAAGCTACTTTAACACTCTGCAAGCCTTTCCACTCCCAAAAACATGCACATGGAAGGAGCTGCTGCAAAACCGATGCTGTGCTCGCTGCTGCTCCTCCTGAAGCTCTGGCTGCTAAATCTGAGGCTTTCCTTCCAATTTCAAGCTGCAAAGCACTTGCTGAATTCCAGGGAAAGTCCGGGAGGCATTTGCTGTGCTGGCACACTTTCTCCTTCCTAGACAGAGTGGAAAAGCTTTTCCCTGCCGTGTAGGCGACAAGAGACGCATTAGACGGCGATCCGGAGCTGTCCGAAGGTAAGCGCCTGTTGCCGGCCTCTTTCGGCACAAGCCCCCGCTCCGGAGCGCACCGCGGCCGGCAGGATGCTCTCTGCCGGCGAAGGTGCCGCTTCTCCGGCAAGGAAGCCTCTGCCGCTTCTCCAGCACACGGAGAGCGTGCTAGCTGCTGAAACGTGAAGAAAGAAGCTGCAGAAGACTGGCACTGAGCGTGCAGCTTTCCAGCGGAGAGAAAAAGCTACTTTAACACTCTGCAAGCCTTTCCACTCCCAAAAACATGCACATGGAAGGAGCTGCTGCAAAACCGATGCTGTGCTCGCTGCTGCTCCTCCTGAAGCTCTGGCTGCTAAATCTGAGGCTTTCCTTCCAATTTCAAGCTGCAAAGCACTTGCTGAATTCCAGGGAAAGTCCGGGAGGCATTTGCTGTGCTGGCACACTTTCTCCTTCCTAGACAGAGTGGAAAAGCTTTTCCCTGCCGTGTAGGCGACAAGAGACGCATTAGACGGCGATCCGGAGCTGTCCGAAGGTAAGCGCCTGTTGCCGGCCTCTTTCGGCACAAGCCCCCGCTCCGGAGCGCACCGCGGCCGGCAGGATGCTCTCTGCCGGCGAAGGTGCCGCTTCTCCGGCAAGGAAGCCTCTGCCGCTTCTCCAGCACACGGAGAGCGTGCTAGCTGCTGAAACGTGAAGAAAGAAGCTGCAGAACACTGGCACTGAGCGTGCAGCTTTCCAGCGGAGAGAAAAAGCTACTTTAACACTCTGCAAGCCTTTCCACTCCCAAAAACATGCACATGGAAGGAGCTGCTGCAAAACCGATGCTGTGCTCGCTGCTGCTCCTCCTGAAGCTCTGGCTGCTAAATCTGAGGCTTTCCTTCCAATTTCAAGCTGCAAAGCACTTGCTGAATTCCAGGGAAAGTCCGGGAGGCATTTGCTGTGCTGGCACACTTTCTCCTTCCTAGACAGAGTGGAAAAGCTTTTCCCTGCCGTGTAGGCGACAAGAGACGCATTAGACGGCGATCCGGAGCTGTCCGAAGGTAAGCGCCTGTTGCCGGCCTCTTTCGGCACAAGCCCCCGCTCCGGAGCGCACCGCGGCCGGCAGGATGCTCTCTGCCGGCGAAGGTGCCGCTTCTCCGGCAAGGAAGCCTCTGCCGCTTCTCCAGCACACGGAGAGCGTGCTAGCTGCTGAAACGTGAAGAAAGCAGCTGCAGAAGACTGGCACTGAGCGTGCAGCTTTCCAGCGGAGAGAAAAAGCTACTTTAACACTCTGCAAGCCTTTCCACTCCCAAAAACATGCACATGGAAGGAGCTGCTGCAAAACCGATGCTGTGCTCGCTGCTGCTCCTCCTGAAGCTCTGGCTGCTAAATCTGAGGCTTTCCTTCCAATTTCAAGCTGCAAAGCACTTGCTGAATTGCAGGGAAAGTCCGGGAGGCATTTGCTGTGCTGGCACACTTTCTCCTTCCTAGACAGAGTGGAAAAGCTTTTCCCTGCCGTGTAGGCGACAAGAGACGCATTAGACGGCGATCCGGAGCTGTCCGAAGGTAAGCGCCTGTTGCCGGCCTCTTTCGGCACAAGCCCCCGCTCCGGAGCGCACCGCGGCCGGCAGGATGCTCTCTGCCGACGAAGGTGCCGCTTCTCCGGCAAGGAAGCCTCTGCCGCTTCTCCAGCACACGGAGAGCGTGCTAGCTGCTGAAACGTGAAGAAAGAAGCTGCCGAACACTGGCACTGAGCGTGCAGCTTTCCAGCGGAGAGAAAAAGCTACTTGAACACTCTGCAAGCCTTTCCACTCCCAAAAACATGCACATGGAAGGAGCTGCTGCAAAACCGATGCTGTGCTCGCTGCTGCTCCTCCTGAAGCTCTGGCTGCTAAATCTGAGGCTTTCCTTCCAATTTCAAGCTGCAAAGCACTTGCTGAATTGCAGGGAAAGTCCGGGAGGCATTTGCTGTGCTGGCACACTTTCTCCTTCCTAGACAGAGTGGAAAAGCTTTTCCCTGCCGTGTAGGCGACAAGAGACGCATTAGACGGCGATCCGGAGCTGTCCGAAGGTAAGCGCCTGTTGCCGGCCTCTTTCGGCACAAGCCCCCGCTCCGGAGCGCACCGCGGCCGGCAGGATGCTCTCTGCCGGCGAAGGTGCCGCTTCTCCGGCAAGGAAGCCTCTGCCGCTTCTCCAGCACACGGAGAGCGTGCTAGCTGCTGAAACGTGAAGAAAGAAGCTGCAGAACACTGGCACTGAGCGTGCAGCTTTCCAGCGGAGAGAAAAAGCTACTTGAACACTCTGCAAGCCTTTCCACTCCCAAAAACATGCACATGGAAGGAGCTGCTGCAAAACCGATGCTGTGCTCGCTGCTGCTCCTCCTGAAGCTCTGGCTGCTAAATCTGAGGCTTTCCTTCCAATTTCAAGCTGCAAAGCACTTGCTGAATTCCAGGGAAAGTCCGGGAGGCATTTGCTGTGCTGGCACACTTTCTCCTTCCTAGACAGAGTGGAAAAGCTTTTCCCTGCCGTGTAGGCGACAAGAGACGCATTAGACGGCGATCCGGAGCTGTCCGAAGGTAAGCGCCTGTTGCCGGCCTCTTTCGGCACAAGCCCCCGCTCCGGAGCGCACCGCGGCCGGCAGGATGCTCTCTGCCGGCGAAGGTGCCGCTTCTCCGGCAAGGAAGCCTCTGCCGCTTCTCCAGCACACGGAGAGCGTGCTAGCTGCTGAAACGTGAAGAAAGAAGCTGCAGAACACTGGCACTGAGCGTGCAGCTTTCCAGCGGAGAGAAAAAGCTACTTTAACACTCTGCAAGCCTTTCCACTCCCAAAAACATGCACATGGAAGGAGCTGCTGCAAAACCGATGCTGTGCTCGCTGCTGCTCCTCCTGAAGCTCTGGCTGCTAAATCTGAGGCTTTCCTTCCAATTTCAAGCTGCAAAGCACTTGCTGAATTGCAGGGAAAGTCCGGGAGGCATTTGCTGTGCTGGCACACTTTCTCCTTCCTAGACAGAGTGGAAAAGCTTTTCCCTGCCGTGTAGGCGACAAGAGACGCATTAGACGGCGATCCGGAGCTGTCCGAAGGTAAGCGCCTGTTGCCGGCCTCTTTCGGCACAAGCCCCCGCTCCGGAGCGCACCGCGGCCGGCAGGATGCTCTCTGCCGGCGAAGGTGCCGCTTCTCCGGCAAGGAAGCCTCTGCCGCTTCTCCAGCACACGGAGAGCGTGCTAGCTGCTGAAACGTGAAGAAAGAAGCTGCAGAAGACTGGCACTGAGCGTGCAGCTTTCCAGCGGAGAGAAAAAGCTACTTTAACACTCTGCAAGCCTTTCCACTCCCAAAAACATGCACATGGAAGGAGCTGCTGCAAAACCGATGCTGTGCTCGCTGCTGCTCCTCCTGAAGCTCTGGCTGCTAAATCTGAGGCTTTCCTTCCAATTTCAAGCTGCAAAGCACTTGCTGAATTCCAGGGAAAGTCCGGGAGGCATTTGCTGTGCTGGCACACTTTCTCCTTCCTAGACAGAGTGGAAAAGCTTTTCCCTGCCGTGTAGGCGACAAGAGACGCATTAGACGGCGATCCGGAGCTGTCCGAAGGTAAGCGCCTGTTGCCGGCCTCTTTCGGCACAAGCCCCCGCTCCGGAGCGCACCGCGGCCGGCAGGATGCTCTCTGCCGGCGAAGGTGCCGCTTCTCCGGCAAGGAAGCCTCTGCCGCTTCTCCAGCACACGGAGAGCGTGCTAGCTGCTGAAACGTGAAGAAAGAAGCTGCAGAACACTGGCACTGAGCGTGCAGCTTTCCAGCGGAGAGAAAAAGCTACTTTAACACTCTGCAAGCCTTTCCACTCCCAAAAACATGCACATGGAAGGAGCTGCTGCAAAACCGATGCTGTGCTCGCTGCTGCTCCTCCTGAAGCTCTGGCTGCTAAATCTGAGGCTTTCCTTCCAATTTCAAGCTGCAAAGCACTTGCTGAATTGCAGGGAAAGTCCGGGAGGCATTTGCTGTGCTGGCACACTTTCTCCTTCCTAGACAGAGTGGAAAAGCTTTTCCCTGCCGTGTAGGCGACAAGAGACGCATTAGACGGCGATCCGGAGCTGTCCGAAGGTAAGCGCCTGTTGCCGGCCTCTTTCGGCACAAGCCCCCGCTCCGGAGCGCACCGCGGCCGGCAGGATGCTCTCTGCCGGCGAAGGTGCCGCTTCTCCGGCAAGGAAGCCTCTGCCGCTTCTCCAGCACACGGAGAGCGTGCTAGCTGCTGAAACGTGAAGAAAGAAGCTGCAGAAGACTGGCACTGAGCGTGCAGCTTTCCAGCGGAGAGAAAAAGCTACTTTAACACTCTGCAAGCCTTTCAACTCCCAAAAACATGCACATGGAAGGAGCTGCTGCAAAACCGATGCTGTGCTCGCTGCTGCTCCTCCTGAAGCTCTGGCTGCTAAATCTGAGGCTTTCCTTCCAATTTCAAGCTGCAAAGCACTTGCTGAATTGCAGGGAAAGTCCGGGAGGCATTTGCTGTGCTGGCACACTTTCTCCTTCCTAGACAGAGTGGAAAAGCTTTTCCCTGCCGTGTAGGCGACAAGAGACGCATTAGACGGCGATCCGGAGCTGTCCGAAGGTAAGCGCCTGTTGCCGGCCTCTTTCGGCACAAGCCCCCGCTCCGGAGCGCACCGCGGCCGGCAGGATGCTCTCTGCCGGCGAAGGTGCCGCTTCTCCGGCAAGGAAGCCTCTGCCGCTTCTCCAGCACACGGAGAGCGTGCTAGCTGCTGAAACGTGAAGAAAGAAGCTGCAGAACACTGGCACTGAGCGTGCAGCTTTCCAGCGGAGAGAAAAAGCTACTTTAACACTCTGCAAGCCTTTCCACTCCCAAAAACATGCACATGGAAGGAGCTGCTGCAAAACCGATGCTGTGCTCGCTGCTGCTCCTCCTGAAGCTCTGGCTGCTAAATCTGAGGCTTTCCTTCCAATTTCAAGCTGCAAAGCACTTGCTGAATTCCAGGGAAAGTCCGGGAGGCATTTGCTGTGCTGGCACACTTTCTCCTTCCTAGACAGAGTGGAAAAGCTTTTCCCTGCCGTGTAGGCGACAAGAGACGCATTAGACGGCGATCCGGAGCTGTCCGAAGGTAAGCGCCTGTTGCCGGCCTCTTTCGGCACAAGCCCCCGCTCCGGAGCGCACCGCGGCCGGCAGGATGCTCTCTGCCGGCGAAGGTGCCGCTTCTCCGGCAAGGAAGCCTCTGCCGCTTCTCCAGCACACGGAGAGCGTGCTAGCTGCTGAAACGTGAAGAAAGAAGCTGCAGAACACTGGCACTGAGCGTGCAGCTTTCCAGCGGAGAGAAAAAGCTACTTTAACACTCTGCAAGCCTTTCCACTCCCAAAAACATGCACATGGAAGGAGCTGCTGCAAAACCGATGCTGTGCTCGCTGCTGCTCCTCCTGAAGCTCTGGCTGCTAAATCTGAGGCTTTCCTTCCAATTTCAAGCTGCAAAGCACTTGCTGAATTCCAGGGAAAGTCCGGGAGGCATTTGCTGTGCTGGCACACTTTCTCCTTCCTAGACAGAGTGGAAAAGCTTTTCCCTGCCGTGTAGGCGACAAGAGACGCATTAGACGGCGATCCGGAGCTGTCCGAAGGTAAGCGCCTGTTGCCGGCCTCTTTCGGCACAAGCCCCCGCTCCGGAGCGCACCGCGGCCGGCAGGATGCTCTCTGCCGGCGAAGGTGCCGCTTCTCCGGCAAGGAAGCCTCTGCCGCTTCTCCAGCACACGGAGAGCGTGCTAGCTGCTGAAACGTGAAGAAAGAAGCTGCAGAACACTGGCACTGAGCGTGCAGCTTTCCAGCGGAGAGAAAAAGCTACTTTAACACTCTGCAAGCCTTTCCACTCCCAAAAACATGCACATGGAAGGAGCTGCTGCAAAAGCGATGCTGTGCTCGCTGCTGCTCCTCCTGAAGCTCTGGCTGCTAAATCTGAGGCTTTCCTTCCAATTTCAAGCTGCAAAGCACTTGCTGAATTGCAGGGAAAGTCCGGGAGGCATTTGCTGTGCTGGCACACTTTCTCCTTCCTAGACAGAGTGGAAAAGCTTTTCCCTGCCGTGTAGGCGACAAGAGACGCATTAGACGGCGATCCGGAGCTGTCCGAAGGTAAGCGCCTGTTGCCGGCCTCTTTCGGCACAAGCCCCCGCTCCGGAGCGCACCGCGGCCGGCAGGATGCTCTCTGCCGGCGAAGGTGCCGCTTCTCCGGCAAGGAAGCCTCGGCCGCTTCTCCAGCACACGGAGAGCGTGCTAGCTGCTGAAACGTGAAGAAAGAAGCTGCAGAACACTGGCACTGAGCGTGCAGCTTTCCAGCGGAGAGAAAAAGATACTTTAACACTCTGCAAGCCTTTCCACTCCCAAAAACATGCACATGGAAGGAGCTGCTGCAAAACCGATGCTGTGCTCGCTGCTGCTCCTCCTGAAGCTCTGGCTGCTAAATCTGAGGCTTTCCTTCCAATTTCAAGCTGCAAAGCACTTGCTGAATTCCAGGGAAAGTCCGGGAGGCATTTGCTGTGCTGGCACACTTTCTCCTTCCTAGACAGAGTGGAAAAGCTTTTCCCTGCCGTGTAGGCGACAAGAGACGCATTAGACGGCGATCCGGAGCTGTCCGAAGGTAAGCGCCTGTTGCCGGCCTCTTTCGGCACAAGCCCCCGCTCCGGAGCGCACCGCGGCCGGCAGGATGCTCTCTGCCGGCGAAGGTGCCGCTTCTCCGGCAAGGAAGCCTCTGCCGCTTCTCCAGCACACGGAGAGCGTGCTAGCTGCTGAAACGTGAAGAAAGAAGCTGCAGAAGACTGGCACTGAGCGTGCAGCTTTCCAGCGGAGAGAAAAAGCTACTTTAACACTCTGCAAGCCTTTCCACTCCCAAAAACATGCACATGGAAGGAGCTGCTGCAAAACCGATGCTGTGCTCGCTGCTGCTCCTCCTGAAGCTCTGGCTGCTAAATCTGAGGCTTTCCTTCCAATTTCAAGCTGCAAAGCACTTGCTGAATTCCAGGGAAAGTCCGGGAGGCATTTGCTGTGCTGGCACACTTTCTCCTTCCTAGACAGAGTGGAAAAGCTTTTCCCTGCCGTGTAGGCGACAAGAGACGCATTAGACGGCGATCCGGAGCTGTCCGAAGGTAAGCGCCTGTTGCCGGCCTCTTTCGGCACAAGCCCCCGCTCCGGAGCGCACCGCGGCCGGCAGGATGCTCTCTGCCGGCGAAGGTGCCGCTTCTCCGGCAAGGAAGCCTCTGCCGCTTCTCCAGCACACGGAGAGCGTGCTAGCTGCTGAAACGTGAAGAAAGAAGCTGCAGAACACTGGCACTGAGCGTGCAGCTTTCCAGCGGAGAGAAAAAGCTACTTTAACACTCTGCAAGCCTTTCCACTCCCAAAAACATGCACATGGAAGGAGCTGCTGCAAAAGCGATGCTGTGCTCGCTGCTGCTCCTCCTGAAGCTCTGGCTGCTAAATCTGAGGCTTTCCTTCCAATTTCAAGCTGCAAAGCACTTGCTGAATTCCAGGGAAAGTCTGGGAGGCATTTGCTGTGCTGGCACACTTTCTCCTTCCTAGACAGAGTGGAAAAGCTTTTCCCTGCCGTGTAGGCGACAAGAGACGCATTAGACGGCGATCCGGAGCTGTCCGAAGGTAAGCGCCTGTTGCCGGCCTCTTTCGGCACAAGCCCCCGCTCCGGAGCGCACCGCGGCCGGCAGGATGCTCTCTGCCGGCGAAGGTGCCGCTTCTCCGGCAAGGAAGCCTCGGCCGCTTCTCCAGCACACGGAGAGCGTGCTAGCTGCTGAAACGTGAAGAAAGAAGCTGCAGAACACTGGCACTGAGCGTGCAGCTTTCCAGCGGAGAGAAAAAGATACTTTAACACTCTGCAAGCCTTTCCACTCCCAAAAACATGCACATGGAAGGAGCTGCTGCAAAACCGATGCTGTGCTCGCTGCTGCTCCTCCTGAAGCTCTGGCTGCTAAATCTGAGGCTTTCCTTCCAATTTCAAGCTGCAAAGCACTTGCTGAATTGCAGGGAAAGTCCGGGAGGCATTTGCTGTGCTGGCACACTTTCTCCTTCCTAGACAGAGTGGAAAAGCTTTTCCCTGCCGTGTAGGCGACAAGAGACGCATTAGACGGCGATCCGGAGCTGTCCGAAGGTAAGCGCCTGTTGCCGGCCTCTTTCGGCACAAGCCCCCGCTCCGGAGCGCACCGCGGCCGGCAGGATGCTCTCTGCCGGCGAAGGTGCCGCTTCTCCGGCAAGGAAGCCTCTGCCGCTTCTCCAGCACACGGAGAGCGTGCTAGCTGCTGAAACGTGAAGAAAGAAGCTGCAGAACACTGGCACTGAGCGTGCAGCTTTCCAGCGGAGAGAAAAAGCTACTTTAACACTCTGCAAGCCTTTCCACTCCCAAAAACATGCACATGGAAGGAGCTGCTGCAAAACCGATGCTGTGCTCGCTGCTGCTCCTCCTGAAGCTCTGGCTGCTAAATCTGAGGCTTTCCTTCCAATTTCAAGCTGCAAAGCACTTGCTGAATTGCAGGGAAAGTCCGGGAGGCATTTGCTGTGCTGGCACACTTTCTCCTTCCTAGACAGAGTGGAAAAGCTTTTCCCTGCCGTGTAGGCGACACGAGACGCATTAGACGGCGATCCGGAGCTGTCCGAAGGTAAGCGCCTGTTGCCGGCCTCTTTCGGCACAAGCCCCCGCTCCGGAGCGCACCGCGGCCGGCAGGATGCTCTCTGCCGGCGAAGGTGCCGCTTCTCCGGCAAGGAAGCCTCTGCCGCTTCTCCAGCCCACGGAGAGCGTGCTAGCTGCTGAAACGTGAAGAAAGAAGCTGCAGAAGACTGGCACTGAGCGTGCAGCTTTCCAGCGGAGAGAAAAAGCTACTTTAACACTCTGCAAGCCTTTCCACTCCCAAAAACATGCACATGGAAGGAGCTGCTGCAAAACCGATGCTGTGCTTGCTGCTGCTCCTCCTGAAGCTCTGGCTGCTAAATCTGAGGCTTTCCTTCCAATTTCAAGCTGCAAAGCACTTGCTGAATTCCAGGGAAAGTCCGGGAGGCATTTGCTGTGCTGGCACACTTTCTCCTTCCTAGACAGAGTGGAAAAGCTTTTCCCTGCCGTGTAGGCGACACGAGACGCATTAGACGGCGATCCGGAGCTGTCCGAAGGTAAGCGCCTGTTGCCGGCCTCTTTCGGCACAAGCCCCCGCTCCGGAGCGCACCGCGGCCGGCAGGATGCTCTCTGCCGGCGAAGGTGCCGCTTCTCCGGCAAGGAAGCCTCTGCCGCTTCTCCAGCCCACGGAGAGCGTGCTAGCTGCTGAAACGTGAAGAAAGAAGCTGCAGAACACTGGCACTGAGCGTGCAGCTTTCCAGCGGAGAGAAAAAGCTACTTTAACACTCTGCAAGCCTTTCCACTCCCAAAAACATGCACATGGAAGGAGCTGCTGCAAAACCGATGCTGTGCTCGCTGCTGCTCCTCCTGAAGCTCTGGCTGCTAAATCTGAGGCTTTCCTTCCAATTTCAAGCTGCAAAGCACTTGCTGAATTGCAGGGAAAGTCCGGGAGGCATTTGCTGTGCTGGCACACTTTCTCCTTCCTAGACAGAGTGGAAAAGCTTTTCCCTGCCGTGTAGGCGACAAGAGACGCATTAGACGGCGATCCGGAGCTGTCCGAAGGTAAGCGCCTGTTGCCGGCCTCTTTCGGCACAAGCCCCCGCTCCGGAGCGCACCGCGGCCGGCAGGATGCTCTCTGCCGGCGAAGGTGCCGCTTCTCCGGCAAGGAAGCCTCTGCCGCTTCTCCAGCACACGGAGAGCGTGCTAGCTGCTGAAACGTGAAGAAAGAAGCTGCAGAACACTGGCACTGAGCGTGCAGCTTTCCAGCGGAGAGAAAAAGCTACTTTAACACTCTGCAAGCCTTTCCACTCCCAAAAACATGCACATGGAAGGAGCTGCTGCAAAAGCGATGCTGTGCTCGCTGCTGCTCCTCCTGAAGCTCTGGCTGCTAAATCTGAGGCTTTCCTTCCAATTTCAAGCTGCAAAGCACTTGCTGAATTCCAGGGAAAGTCCGGGAGGCATTTGCTGTGCTGGCACACTTTCTCCTTCCTAGACAGAGTGGAAAAGCTTTTCCCTGCCGTGTAGGCGACACGAGACGCATTAGACGGCGATCCGGAGCTGTCCGAAGGTAAGCGCCTGTTGCCGGCCTCTTTCGGCACAAGCCCCCGCTCCGGAGCGCACCGCGGCCGGCA
The DNA here is from genome assembly GCF_963513975.1 of Fringilla coelebs. Classification (NCBI taxonomy): domain Eukaryota; kingdom Metazoa; phylum Chordata; class Aves; order Passeriformes; family Fringillidae; genus Fringilla; species Fringilla coelebs. Next base: position 16,339 of record NW_028167461.1, on the reverse strand, counting down.
GGATGCTCTCTGCCGGCGAAGGTGCCGCTTCTCCGGCAAGGAAGCCTCTGCCGCTTCTCCAGCACACGGAGAGCGTGCTAGCTGCTGAAACGTGAAGAAAGAAGCTGCAGAACACTGGCACTGAGCGTGCAGCTTTCCAGCGGAGAGAAAAAGCTACTTTAACACTCTGCAAGCCTTTCCACTCCCAAAAACATGCACATGGAAGGAGCTGCTGCAAAACCGATGCTGTGCTCGCTGCTGCTCCTCCTGAAGCTCTGGCTGCTAAATCTGAGGCTTTCCTTCCAATTTCAAGCTGCAAAGCACTTGCTGAATTGCAGGGAAAGTCCGGGAGGCATTTGCTGTGCTGGCACACTTTCTCCTTCCTAGACAGAGTGGAAAAGCTTTTCCCTGCCGTGTAGGCGACAAGAGACGCATTAGACGGCGATCCGGAGCTGTCCGAAGGTAAGCGCCTGTTGCCGGCCTCTTTCGGCACAAGCCCCCGCTCCGGAGCGCACCGCGGCCGGCAGGATGCTCTCTGCCGGCGAAGGTGCCGCTTCTCCGGCAAGGAAGCCTCTGCCGCTTCTCCAGCACACGGAGAGCGTGCTAGCTGCTGAAACGTGAAGAAAGAAGCTGCAGAAGACTGGCACTGAGCGTGCAGCTTTCCAGCGGAGAGAAAAAGCTACTTTAACACTCTGCAAGCCTTTCAACTCCCAAAAACATGCACATGGAAGGAGCTGCTGCAAAACCGATGCTGTGCTCGCTGCTGCTCCTCCTGAAGCTCTGGCTGCTAAATCTGAGGCTTTCCTTCCAATTTCAAGCTGCAAAGCACTTGCTGAATTGCAGGGAAAGTCCGGGAGGCATTTGCTGTGCTGGCACACTTTCTCCTTCCTAGACAGAGTGGAAAAGCTTTTCCCTGCCGTGTAGGCGACAAGAGACGCATTAGACGGCGATCCGGAGCTGTCCGAAGGTAAGCGCCTGTTGCCGGCCTCTTTCGGCACAAGCCCCCGCTCCGGAGCGCACCGCGGCCGGCAGGATGCTCTCTGCCGGCGAAGGTGCCGCTTCTCCGGCAAGGAAGCCTCGGCCGCTTCTCCAGCACACGGAGAGCGTGCTAGCTGCTGAAACGTGAAGAAAGAAGCTGCAGAACACTGGCACTGAGCGTGCAGCTTTCCAGCGGAGAGAAAAAGCTACTTTAACACTCTGCAAGCCTTTCCACTCCCAAAAACATGCACATGGAAGGAGCTGCTGCAAAACCGATGCTGTGCTCGCTGCTGCTCCTCCTGAAGCTCTGGCTGCTAAATCTGAGGCTTTCCTTCCAATTTCAAGCTGCAAAGCACTTGCTGAATTGCAGGGAAAGTCCGGGAGGCATTTGCTGTGCTGGCACACTTTCTCCTTCCTAGACAGAGTGGAAAAGCTTTTCCCTGCCGTGTAGGCGACAAGAGACGCATTAGACGGCGATCCGGAGCTGTCCGAAGGTAAGCGCCTGTTGCCGGCCTCTTTCGGCACAAGCCCCCGCTCCGGAGCGCACCGCGGCCGGCAGGATGCTCTCTGCCGGCGAAGGTGCCGCTTCTCCGGCAAGGAAGCCTCTGCCGCTTCTCCAGCACACGGAGAGCGTGCTAGCTGCTGAAACGTGAAGAAAGAAGCTGCAGAACACTGGCACTGAGCGTGCAGCTTTCCAGCGGAGAGAAAAAGCTACTTTAACACTCTGCAAGCCTTTCCACTCCCAAAAACATGCACATGGAAGGAGCTGCTGCAAAACCGATGCTGTGCTCGCTGCTGCTCCTCCTGAAGCTCTGGCTGCTAAATCTGAGGCTTTCCTTCCAATTTCAAGCTGCAAAGCACTTGCTGAATTCCAGGGAAAGTCCGGGAGGCATTTGCTGTGCTGGCACACTTTCTCCTTCCTAGACAGAGTGGAAAAGCTTTTCCCTGCCGTGTAGGCGACAAGAGACGCATTAGACGGCGATCCGGAGCTGTCCGAAGGTAAGCGCCTGTTGCCGGCCTCTTTCGGCACAAGCCCCCGCTCCGGAGCGCACCGCGGCCGGCAGGATGCTCTCTGCCGGCGAAGGTGCCGCTTCTCCGGCAAGGAAGCCTCTGCCGCTTCTCCAGCACACGGAGAGCGTGCTAGCTGCTGAAACGTGAAGAAAGAAGCTGCAGAAGACTGGCACTCAGCGTGCAGCTTTCCAGCGGAGAGAAAAAGCTACTTTAACACTCTGCAAGCCTTTCCACTCCCAAAAACATGTACATGGAAGGAGCTGCTGCAAAACCGATGCTGTGCTCGCTGCTGCTCCTCCTGAAGCTCTGGCTGCTAAATCTGAGGCTTTCCTTCCAATTTCAAGCTGCAAAGCACTTGCTGAATTGCAGGGAAAGTCCGGGAGGCATTTGCTGTGCTGGCACACTTTCTCCTTCCTAGACAGAGTGGAAAAGCTTTTCCCTGCCGTGTAGGCGACACGAGACGCATTAGACGGCGATCCGGAGCTGTCCGAAGGTAAGCGCCTGTTGCCGGCCTCTTTCGGCACAAGCCCCCGCTCCGGAGCGCACCGCGGCCGGCAGGATGCTCTCTGCCGGCGAAGGTGCCGCTTCTCCGGCAAGGAAGCCTCTGCCGCTTCTCCAGCACACGGAGAGCGTGCTAGCTGCTGAAACGTGAAGAAAGAAGCTGCAGAACACTGGCACTGAGCGTGCAGCTTTCCAGCGGAGAGAAAAAGCTACTTTAACACTCTGCAAGCCTTTCCACTCCCAAAAACATGCACATGGAAGGAGCTGCTGCAAAAGCGATGCTGTGCTCGCTGCTGCTCCTCCTGAAGCTCTGGCTGCTAAATCTGAGGCTTTCCTTCCAATTTCAAGCTGCAAAGCACTTGCTGAATTGCAGGGAAAGTCCGGGAGGCATTTGCTGTGCTGGCACACTTTCTCCTTCCTAGACAGAGTGGAAAAGCTTTTCCCTGCCGTGTAGGCGACAAGAGACGCATTAGACGGCGATCCGGAGCTGTCCGAAGGTAAGCGCCTGTTGCCGGCCTCTTTCGGCACAAGCCCCCGCTCCGGAGCGCACCGCGGCCGGCAGGATGCTCTCTGCCGGCGAAGGTGCCGCTTCTCCGGCAAGGAAGCCTCTGCCGCTTCTCCAGCACACGGAGAGCGTGCTAGCTGCTGAAACGTGAAGAAAGAAGCTGCAGAACACTGGCACTGAGCGTGCAGCTTTCCAGCGGAGAGAAAAAGCTACTTTAACACTCTGCAAGCCTTTCCACTCCCAAAAACATGCACATGGAAGGAGCTGCTGCAAAACCGATGCTGTGCTCGCTGCTGCTCCTCCTGAAGCTCTGGCTGCTAAATCTGAGGCTTTCCTTCCAATTTCAAGCTGCAAAGCACTTGCTGAATTGCAGGGAAAGTCCGGGAGGCATTTGCTGTGCTGGCACACTTTCTCCTTCCTAGACAGAGTGGAAAAGCTTTTCCCTGCCGTGTAGGCGACACGAGACGCATTAGACGGCGATCCGGAGCTGTCCGAAGGTAAGCGCCTGTTGCCGGCCTCTTTCGGCACAAGCCCCCGCTCCGGAGCGCACCGCGGCCGGCAGGATGCTCTCTGCCGGCGAAGGTGCCGCTTCTCCGGCAAGGAAGCCTCTGCCGCTTCTCCAGCACACGGAGAGCGTGCTAGCTGCTGAAACGTGAAGAAAGAAGCTGCAGAAGACTGGCACTGAGCGTGCAGCTTTCCAGCGGAGAGAAAAAGCTACTTTAACACTCTGCAAGCCTTTCCACTCCCAAAAACATGCACATGGAAGGAGCTGCTGCAAAACCGATGCTGTGCTCGCTGCTGCTCCTCCTGAAGCTCTGGCTGCTAAATCTGAGGCTTTCCTTCCAATTTCAAGCTGCAAAGCACTTGCTGAATTGCAGGGAAAGTCCGGGAGGCATTTGCTGTGCTGGCACACTTTCTCCTTCCTAGACAGAGTGGAAAAGCTTTTCCCTGCCGTGTAGGCGACAAGAGACGCATTAGACGGCGATCCGGAGCTGTCCGAAGGTAAGCGCCTGTTGCCGGCCTCTTTCGGCACAAGCCCCCGCTCCGGAGCGCACCGCGGCCGGCAGGATGCTCTCTGCCGGCGAAGGTGCCGCTTCTCCGGCAAGGAAGCCTCTGCCGCTTCTCCAGCACACGGAGAGCGTGCTAGCTGCTGAAACGTGAAGAAAGAAGCTGCAGAACACTGGCACTGAGCGTGCAGCTTTCCAGCGGAGAGAAAAAGCTACTTTAACACTCTGCAAGCCTTTCCACTCCCAAAAACATGCACATGGAAGGAGCTGCTGCAAAACCGATGCTGTGCTCGCTGCTGCTCCTCCTGAAGCTCTGGCTGCTAAATCTGAGGCTTTCCTTCCAATTTCAAGCTGCAAAGCACTTGCTGAATTGCAGGGAAAGTCCGGGAGGCATTTGCTGTGCTGGCACACTTTCTCCTTCCTAGACAGAGTGGAAAAGCTTTTCCCTGCCGTGTAGGCGACAAGAGACGCATTAGACGGCGATCCGGAGCTGTCCGAAGGTAAGCGCCTGTTGCCGGCCTCTTTCGGCACAAGCCCCCGCTCCGGAGCGCACCGCGGCCGGCAGGATGCTCTCTGCCGGCGAAGGTGCCCCTTCTCCGGCAAGGAAGCCTCTGCCGCTTCTCCAGCCCACGGAGAGCGTGCTAGCTGCTGAAACGTGAAGAAAGAAGCTGCAGAAGACTGGCACTGAGCGTGCAGCTTTCCAGCGGAGAGAAAAAGCTACTTTAACACTCTGCAAGCCTTTCCACTCCCAAAAACATGCACATGGAAGGAGCTGCTGCAAAACCGATGCTGTGCTCGCTGCTGCTCCTCCTGAAGCTCTGGCTGCTAAATCTGAGGCTTTCCTTCCAATTTCAAGCTGCAAAGCACTTGCTGAATTCCAGGGAAAGTCCGGGAGGCATTTGCTGTGCTGGCACACTTTCTCCTTCCTAGACAGAGTGGAAAAGCTTTTCCCTGCCGTGTAGGCGACAAGAGACGCATTAGACGGCGATCCGGAGCTGTCCGAAGGTAAGCGCCTGTTGCCGGCCTCTTTCGGCACAAGCCCCCGCTCCGGAGCGCACCGCGGCCGGCAGGATGCTCTCTGCCGGCGAAGGTGCCGCTTCTCCGGCAAGGAAGCCTCTGCCGCTTCTCCAGCACACGGAGAGCGTGCTAGCTGCTGAAACGTGAAGAAAGAAGCTGCAGAAGACTGGCACTCAGCGTGCAGCTTTCCAGCGGAGAGAAAAAGCTACTTTAACACTCTGCAAGCCTTTCCACTCCCAAAAACATGCACATGGAAGGAGCTGCTGCAAAACCGATGCTGTGCTCGCTGCTGCTCCTCCTGAAGCTCTGGCTGCTAAATCTGAGGCTTTCCTTCCAATTTCAAGCTGCAAAGCACTTGCTGAATTCCAGGGAAAGTCCGGGAGGCATTTGCTGTGCTGGCACACTTTCTCCTTCCTAGACAGAGTGGAAAAGCTTTTCCCTGCCGTGTAGGCGACAAGAGACGCATTAGACGGCGATCCGGAGCTGTCCGAAGGTAAGCGCCTGTTGCCGGCCTCTTTCGGCACAAGCCCCCGCTCCGGAGCGCACCGCGGCCGGCAGGATGCTCTCTGCCGGCGAAGGTGCCGCTTCTCCGGCAAGGAAGCCTCTGCCGCTTCTCCAGCACACGGAGAGCGTGCTAGCTGCTGAAACGTGAAGAAAGAAGCTGCAGAACACTGGCACTGAGCGTGCAGCTTTCCAGCGGAGAGAAAAAGCTACTTTAACACTCTGCAAGCCTTTCCACTCCCAAAAACATGCACATGGAAGGAGCTGCTGCAAAACCGATGCTGTGCTCGCTGCTGCTCCTCCTGAAGCTCTGGCTGCTAAATCTGAGGCTTTCCTTCCAATTTCAAGCTGCAAAGCACTTGCTGAATTGCAGGGAAAGTCCGGGAGGCATTTGCTGTGCTGGCACACTTTCTCCTTCCTAGACAGAGTGGAAAAGCTTTTCCCTGCCGTGTAGGCGACAAGAGACGCATTAGACGGCGATCCGGAGCTGTCCGAAGGTAAGCGCCTGTTGCCGGCCTCTTTCGGCACAAGCCCCCGCTCCGGAGCGCACCGCGGCCGGCAGGATGCTCTCTGCCGGCGAAGGTGCCGCTTCTCCGGCAAGGAAGCCTCTGCCGCTTCTCCAGCACACGGAGAGCGTGCTAGCTGCTGAAACGTGAAGAAAGAAGCTGCAGAAGACTGGCACTGAGCGTGCAGCTTTCCAGCGGAGAGGAAAAGCTACTTTAACACTCTGCAAGCCTTTCCACTCCCAAAAACATGCACATGGAAGGAGCTGCTGCAAAACCGATGCTGTGCTCGCTGCTGCTCCTCCTGAAGCTCTGGCTGCTAAATCTGAGGCTTTCCTTCCAATTTCAAGCTGCAAAGCACTTGCTGAATTGCAGGGAAAGTCCGGGAGGCATTTGCTGTGCTGGCACACTTTCTCCTTCCTAGACAGAGTGGAAAAGCTTTTCCCTGCCGTGTAGGCGACAAGAGACGCATTAGACGGCGATCCGGAGCTGTCCGAAGGTAAGCGCCTGTTGCCGGCCTCTTTCGGCACAAGCCCCCGCTCCGGAGCGCACCGCGGCCGGCAGGATGCTCTCTGCCGGCGAAGGTGCCGCTTCTCCGGCAAGGAAGCCTCTGCCGCTTCTCCAGCACACGGAGAGCGTGCTAGCTGCTGAAACGTGAAGAAAGAAGCTGCAGAACACTGGCACTGAGCGTGCAGCTTTCCAGCGGAGAGAAAAAGCTACTTTAACACTCTGCAAGCCTTTCCACTCCCAAAAACATGCACATGGAAGGAGCTGCTGCAAAACCGATGCTGTGCTCGCTGCTGCTCCTCCTGAAGCTCTGGCTGCTAAATCTGAGGCTTTCCTTCCAATTTCAAGCTGCAAAGCACTTGCTGAATTGCAGGGAAAGTCCGGGAGGCATTTGCTGTGCTGGCACACTTTCTCCTTCCTAGACAGAGTGGAAAAGCTTTTCCCTGCCGTGTAGGCGACAAGAGACGCATTAGACGGCGATCCGGAGCTGTCCGAAGGTAAGCGCCTGTTGCCGGCCTCTTTCGGCACAAGCCCCCGCTCCGGAGCGCACCGCGGCCGGCAGGATGCTCTCTGCCGGCGAAGGTGCCGCTTCTCCGGCAAGGAAGCCTCTGCCGCTTCTCCAGCACACGGAGAGCGTGCTAGCTGCTGAAACGTGAAGAAAGAAGCTGCAGAAGACTGGCACTGAGCGTGCAGCTTTCCAGCGGAGAGAAAAAGCTACTTTAACACTCTGCAAGCCTTTCCACTCCCAAAAACATGCACATGGAAGGAGCTGCTGCAAAACCGATGCTGTGCTCGCTGCTGCTCCTCCTGAAGCTCTGGCTGCTAAATCTGAGGCTTTCCTTCCAATTTCAAGCTGCAAAGCACTTGCTGAATTGCAGGGAAAGTCCGGGAGGCATTTGCTGTGCTGGCACACTTTCTCCTTCCTAGACAGAGTGGAAAAGCTTTTCCCTGCCGTGTAGGCGACAAGAGACGCATTAGACGGCGATCCGGAGCTGTCCGAAGGTAAGCGCCTGTTGCCGGCCTCTTTCGGCACAAGCCCCCGCTCCGGAGCGCACCGCGGCCGGCAGGATGCTCTCTGCCGGCGAAGGTGCCGCTTCTCCGGCAAGGAAGCCTCTGCCGCTTCTCCAGCACACGGAGAGCGTGCTAGCTGCTGAAACGTGAAGAAAGAAGCTGCAGAACACTGGCACTGAGCGTGCAGCTTTCCAGCGGAGAGAAAAAGCTACTTTAACACTCTGCAAGCCTTTCCACTCCCAAAAACATGCACATGGAAGGAGCTGCTGCAAAACCGATGCTGTGCTCGCTGCTGCTCCTCCTGAAGCTCTGGCTGCTAAATCTGAGGCTTTCCTTCCAATTTCAAGCTGCAAAGCACTTGCTGAATTCCAGGGAAAGTCCGGGAGGCATTTGCTGTGCTGGCACACTTTCTCCTTCCTAGACAGAGTGGAAAAGCTTTTCCCTGCCGTGTAGGCGACAAGAGACGCATTAGACGGCGATCCGGAGCTGTCCGAAGGTAAGCGCCTGTTGCCGGCCTCTTTCGGCACAAGCCCCCGCTCCGGAGCGCACCGCGGCCGGCAGGATGCTCTCTGCCGGCGAAGGTGCCGCTTCTCCGGCAAGGAAGCCTCTGCCGCTTCTCCAGCACACGGAGAGCGTGCTAGCTGCTGAAACGTGAAGAAAGAAGCTGCAGAACACTGGCACTGAGCGTGCAGCTTTCCAGCGGAGAGAAAAAGCTACTTTAACACTCTGCAAGCCTTTCCACTCCCAAAAACATGCACATGGAAGGAGCTGCTGCAAAACCGATGCTGTGCTCGCTGCTGCTCCTCCTGAAGCTCTGGCTGCTAAATCTGAGGCTTTCCTTCCAATTTCAAGCTGCAAAGCACTTGCTGAATTGCAGGGAAAGTCCGGGAGGCATTTGCTGTGCTGGCACACTTTCTCCTTCCTAGACAGAGTGGAAAAGCTTTTCCCTGCCGTGTAGGCGACAAGAGACGCATTAGACGGCGATCCGGAGCTGTCCGAAGGTAAGCGCCTGTTGCCGGCCTCTTTCGGCACAAGCCCCCGCTCCGGAGCGCACCGCGGCCGGCAGGATGCTCTCTGCCGGCGAAGGTGCCGCTTCTCCGGCAAGGAAGCCTCTGCCGCTTCTCCAGCACACGGAGAGCGTGCTAGCTGCTGAAACGTGAAGAAAGAAGCTGCAGAACACTGGCACTGAGCGTGCAGCTTTCCAGCGGAGAGAAAAAGCTACTTTAACACTCTGCAAGCCTTTCCACTCCCAAAAACATGCACATGGAAGGAGCTGCTGCAAAACCGATGCTGTGCTCGCTGCTGCTCCTCCTGAAGCTCTGGCTGCTAAATCTGAGGCTTTCCTTCCAATTTCAAGCTGCAAAGCACTTGCTGAATTCCAGGGAAAGTCCGGGAGGCATTTGCTGTGCTGGCACACTTTCTCCTTCCTAGACAGAGTGGAAAAGCTTTTCCCTGCCGTGTAGGCGACACGAGACGCATTAGACGGCGATCCGGAGCTGTCCGAAGGTAAGCGCCTGTTGCCGGCCTCTTTCGGCACAAGCCCCCGCTCCGGAGCGCACCGCGGCCGGCAGGATGCTCTCTGCCGGCGAAGGTGCCGCTTCTCCGGCAAGGAAGCCTCTGCCGCTTCTCCAGCACACGGAGAGCGTGCTAGCTGCTGAAACGTGAAGAAAGAAGCTGCAGAAGACTGGCACTGAGCGTGCAGCTTTCCAGCGGAGAGAAAAAGCTACTTTAACACTCTGCAAGCCTTTCCACTCCCAAAAACATGCACATGGAAGGAGCTGCTGCAAAACCGATGCTGTGCTCGCTGCTGCTCCTCCTGAAGCTCTGGCTGCTAAATCTGAGGCTTTCCTTCCAATTTCAAGCTGCAAAGCACTTGCTGAATTCCAGGGAAAGTCCGGGAGGCATTTGCTGTGCTGGCACACTTTCTCCTTCCTAGACAGAGTGGAAAAGCTTTTCCCTGCCGTGTAGGCGACAAGAGACGCATTAGACGGCGATCCGGAGCTGTCCGAAGGTAAGCGCCTGTTGCCGGCCTCTTTCGGCACAAGCCCCCGCTCCGGAGCGCACCGCGGCCGGCAGGATGCTCTCTGCCGGCGAAGGTGCCGCTTCTCCGGCAAGGAAGCCTCGGCCGCTTCTCCAGCACACGGAGAGCGTGCTAGCTGCTGAAACGTGAAGAAAGAAGCTGCAGAAGACTGGCACTGAGCGTGCAGCTTTCCAGCGGAGAGAAAAAGCTACTTTAACACTCTGCAAGCCTTTCCACTCCCAAAAACATGCACATGGAAGGAGCTGCTGCAAAACCGATGCTGTGCTCGCTGCTGCTCCTCCTGAAGCTCTGGCTGCTAAATCTGAGGCTTTCCTTCCAATTTCAAGCTGCAAAGCACTTGCTGAATTGCAGGGAAAGTCCGGGAGGCATTTGCTGTGCTGGCACACTTTCTCCTTCCTAGACAGAGTGGAAAAGCTTTTCCCTGCCGTGTAGGCGACAAGAGACGCATTAGACGGCGATCCGGAGCTGTCCGAAGGTAAGCGCCTGTTGCCGGCCTCTTTCGGCACAAGCCCCCGCTCCGGAGCGCACCGCGGCCGGCAGGATGCTCTCTGCCGGCGAAGGTGCCGCTTCTCCGGCAAGGAAGCCTCTGCCGCTTCTCCAGCACACGGAGAGCGTGCTAGCTGCTGAAACGTGAAGAAAGAAGCTGCAGAACACTGGCACTGAGCGTGCAGCTTTCCAGCGGAGAGAAAAAGCTACTTTAACACTCTGCAAGCCTTTCCACTCCCAAAAACATGCACATGGAAGGAGCTGCTGCAAAACCGATGCTGTGCTCGCTGCTGCTCCTCCTGAAGCTCTGGCTGCTAAATCTGAGGCTTTCCTTCCAATTTCAAGCTGCAAAGCACTTGCTGAATTGCAGGGAAAGTCCGGGAGGCATTTGCTGTGCTGGCACACTTTCTCCTTCCTAGACAGAGTGGAAAAGCTTTTCCCTGCCGTGTAGGCGACAAGAGACGCATTAGACGGCGATCCGGAGCTGTCCGAAGGTAAGCGCCTGTTGCCGGCCTCTTTCGGCACAAGCCCCCGCTCCGGAGCGCACCGCGGCCGGCAGGATGCTCTCTGCCGGCGAAGGTGCCGCTTCTCCGGCAAGGAAGCCTCTGCCGCTTCTCCAGCACACGGAGAGCGTGCTAGCTGCTGAAACGTGAAGAAAGAAGCTGCAGAAGACTGGCACTGAGCGTGCAGCTTTCCAGCGGAGAGAAAAAGCTACTTTAACACTCTGCAAGCCTTTCCACTCCCAAAAACATGCACATGGAAGGAGCTGCTGCAAAACCGATGCTGTGCTCGCTGCTGCTCCTCCTGAAGCTCTGGCTGCTAAATCTGAGGCTTTCCTTCCAATTTCAAGCTGCAAAGCACTTGCTGAATTCCAGGGAAAGTCCGGGAGGCATTTGCTGTGCTGGCACACTTTCTCCTTCCTAGACAGAGTGGAAAAGCTTTTCCCTGCCGTGTAGGCGACAAGAGACGCATTAGACGGCGATCCGGAGCTGTCCGAAGGTAAGCGCCTGTTGCCGGCCTCTTTCGGCACAAGCCCCCGCTCCGGAGCGCACCGCGGCCGGCAGGATGCTCTCTGCCGGCGAAGGTGCCGCTTCTCCGGCAAGGAAGCCTCGGCCGCTTCTCCAGCACACGGAGAGCGTGCTAGCTGCTGAAACGTGAAGAAAGAAGCTGCAGAACACTGGCACTGAGCGTGCAGCTTTCCAGCGGAGAGAAAAAGCTACTTTAACACTCTGCAAGCCTTTCCACTCCCAAAAACATGCACATGGAAGGAGCTGCTGCAAAACCGATGCTGTGCTCGCTGCTGCTCCTCCTGAAGCTCTGGCTGCTAAATCTGAGGCTTTCCTTCCAATTTCAAGCTGCAAAGCACTTGCTGAATTGCAGGGAAAGTCCGGGAGGCATTTGCTGTGCTGGCACACTTTCTCCTTCCTAGACAGAGTGGAAAAGCTTTTCCCTGCCGTGTAGGCGACAAGAGACGCATTAGACGGGCATCCGGAGCTGTCCGAAGGTAAGCGCCTGTTGCCGGCCTCTTTCGGCACAAGCCCCCGCTCCGGAGCGCACCGCGGCCGGCAGGATGCTCTCTGCCGGCGAAGGTGCCGCTTCTCCGGCAAGGAAGCCTCTGCCGCTTCTCCAGCACACGGAGAGCGTGCTAGCTGCTGAAACGTGAAGAAAGAAGCTGCAGAAGACTGGCACTGAGCGTGCAGCTTTCCAGCGGAGAGAAAAAGCTACTTTAACACTCTGCAAGCCTTTCCACTCCCAAAAACATGCACATGGAAGGAGCTGCTGCAAAACCGATGCTGTGCTCGCTGCTGCTCCTCCTGAAGCTCTGGCTGCTAAATCTGAGGCTTTCCTTCCAATTTCAAGCTGCAAAGCACTTGCTGAATTGCAGGGAAAGTCCGGGAGGCATTTGCTGTGCTGGCACACTTTCTCCTTCCTAGACAGAGTGGAAAAGCTTTTCCCTGCCGTGTAGGCGACAAGAGACGCATTAGACGGCGATCCGGAGCTGTCCGAAGGTAAGCGCCTGTTGCCGGCCTCTTTCGGCACAAGCCCCCGCTCCGGAGCGCACCGCGGCCGGCAGGATGCTCTCTGCCGGCGAAGGTGCCGCTTCTCCGGCAAGGAAGCCTCTGCCGCTTCTCCAGCACACGGAGAGCGTGCTAGCTGCTGAAACGTGAAGAAAGAAGCTGCAGAAGACTGGCACTGAGCGTGCAGCTTTCCAGCGGAGAGAAAAAGCTACTTTAACACTCTGCAAGCCTTTCCACTCCCAAAAACATGCACATGGAAGGAGCTGCTGCAAAACCGATGCTGTGCTCGCTGCTGCTCCTCCTGAAGCTCTGGCTGCTAAATCTGAGGCTTTCCTTCCAATTTCAAGCTGCAAAGCACTTGCTGAATTGCAGGGAAAGTCCGGGAGGCATTTGCTGTGCTGGCACACTTTCTCCTTCCTAGACAGAGTGGAAAAGCTTTTCCCTGCCGTGTAGGCGACAAGAGACGCATTAGACGGCGATCCGGAGCTGTCCGAAGGTAAGCGCCTGTTGCCGGCCTCTTTCGGCACAAGCCCCCGCTCCGGAGCGCACCGCGGCCGGCAGGATGCTCTCTGCCGGCGAAGGTGCCGCTTCTCCGGCAAGGAAGCCTCTGCCGCTTCTCCAGCACACGGAGAGCGTGCTAGCTGCTGAAACGTGAAGAAAGAAGCTGCAGAAGACTGGCACTGAGCGTGCAGCTTTCCAGCGGAGAGAAAAAGCTACTTTAACACTCTGCAAGCCTTTCCACTCCCAAAAACATGCACATGGAAGGAGCTGCTGCAAAACCGATGCTGTGCTCGCTGCTGCTCCTCCTGAAGCTCTGGCTGCTAAATCTGAGGCTTTCCTTCCAATTTCAAGCTGCAAAGCACTTGCTGAATTGCAGGGAAAGTCCGGGAGGCATTTGCTGTGCTGGCACACTTTCTCCTTCCTAGACAGAGTGGAAAAGCTTTTCCCTGCCGTGTAGGCGACAAGAGACGCATTAGACGGCGATCCGGAGCTGTCCGAAGGTAAGCGCCTGTTGCCGGCCTCTTTCGGCACAAGCCCCCGCTCCGGAGCGCACCGCGGCCGGCAGGATGCTCTCTGCCGGCGAAGGTGCCGCTTCTCCGGCAAGGAAGCCTCTGCCGCTTCTCCAGCACACGGAGAGCGTGCTAGCTGCTGAAACGTGAAGAAAGAAGCTGCAGAACACTGGCACTGAGCGTGCAGCTTTCCAGCGGAGAGAAAAAGCTACTTTAACACTCTGCAAGCCTTTCCACTCCCAAAAACATGCACATGGAAGGAGCTGCTGCAAAACCGATGCTGTGCTCGCTGCTGCTCCTCCTGAAGCTCTGGCTGCTAAATCTGAGGCTTTCCTTCCAATTTCAAGCTGCAAAGCACTTGCTGAATTCCAGGGAAAGTCCGGGAGGCATTTGCTGTGCTGGCACACTTTCTCCTTCCTAGACAGAGTGGAAAAGCTTTTCCCTGCCGTGTAGGCGACAAGAGACGCATTAGACGGCGATCCGGAGCTGTCCGAAGGTAAGCGCCTGTTGCCGGCCTCTTTCGGCACAAGCCCCCGCTCCGGAGCGCACCGCGGCCGGCAGGATGCTCTCTGCCGGCGAAGGTGCCGCTTCTCCGCAAGGAAGCCTCGGCCGCTTCTCCAGCACACGGAGAGCGTGCTAGCTGCTGAAACGTGAAGAAAGAAGCTGCAGAAGACTGGCACTGAGCGTGCAGCTTTCCAGCGGAGAGAAAAAGCTACTTTAACACTCTGCAAGCCTTTCCACTCCCAAAAACATGCACATGGAAGGAGCTGCTGCAAAACCGATGCTGTGCTCGCTGCTGCTCCTCCTGAAGCTCTGGCTGCTAAATCTGAGGCTTTCCTTCCAATTTCAAGCTGCAAAGCACTTGCTGAATTGCAGGGAAAGTCCGGGAGGCATTTGCTGTGCTGGCACACTTTCTCCTTCCTAGACAGAGTGGAAAAGCTTTTCCCTGCCGTGTAGGCGACAAGAGACGCATTAGACGGGCATCCGGAGCTGTCCGAAGGTAAGCGCCTGTTGCCGGCCTCTTTCGGCACAAGCCCCCGCTCCGGAGCGCACCGCGGCCGGCAGGATGCTCTCTGCCGGCGAAGGTGCCGCTTCTCCGGCAAGGAAGCCTCTGCCGCTTCTCCAGCACACGGAGAGCGTGCTAGCTGCTGAAACGTGAAGAAAGAAGCTGCAGAACACTGGCACTGAGCGTGCAGCTTTCCAGCGGAGAGAAAAAGCTACTTTAACACTCTGCAAGCCTTTCCACTCCCAAAAACATGCACATGGAAGGAGCTGCTGCAAAACCGATGCTGTGCTCGCTGCTGCTCCTCCTGAAGCTCTGGCTGCTAAATCTGAGGCTTTCCTTCCAATTTCAAGCTGCAAAGCACTTGCTGAATTGCAGGGAAAGTCCGGGAGGCATTTGCTGTGCTGGCACACTTTCTCCTTCCTAGACAGAGTGGAAAAGCTTTTCCCTGCCGTGTAGGCGACAAGAGACGCATTAGACGGCGATCCGGAGCTGTCCGAAGGTAAGCGCCTGTTGCCGGCCTCTTTCGGCACAAGCCCCCGCTCCGGAGCGCACCGCGGCCGGCAGGATGCTCTCTGCCGGCGAAGGTGCCGCTTCTCCGGCAAGGAAGCCTCTGCCGCTTCTCCAGCACACGGAGAGCGTGCTAGCTGCTGAAACGTGAAGAAAGAAGCTGCAGAAGACTGGCACTGAGCGTGCAGCTTTCCAGCGGAGAGAAAAAGCTACTTTAACACTCTGCAAGCCTTTCCACTCCCAAAAACATGCACATGGAAGGAGCTGCTGCAAAACCGATGCTGTGCTCGCTGCTGCTCCTCCTGAAGCTCTGGCTGCTAAATCTGAGGCTTTCCTTCCAATTTCAAGCTGCAAAGCACTTGCTGAATTGCAGGGAAAGTCCGGGAGGCATTTGCTGTGCTGGCACACTTTCTCCTTCCTAGACAGAGTGGAAAAGCTTTTCCCTGCCGTGTAGGCGACAAGAGACGCATTAGACGGCGATCCGGAGCTGTCCGAAGGTAAGCGCCTGTTGCCGGCCTCTTTCGGCACAAGCCCCCGCTCCGGAGCGCACCGCGGCCGGCAGGATGCTCTCTGCCGGCGAAGGTGCCGCTTCTCCGGCAAGGAAGCCTCTGCCGCTTCTCCAGCACACGGAGAGCGTGCTAGCTGCTGAAACGTGAAGAAAGAAGCTGCAGAACACTGGCACTGAGCGTGCAGCTTTCCAGCGGAGAGAAAAAGCTACTTTAACACTCTGCAAGCCTTTCCACTCCCAAAAACATGCACATGGAAGGAGCTGCTGCAAAACCGATGCTGTGCTCGCTGCTGCTCCTCCTGAAGCTCTGGCTGCTAAATCTGAGGCTTTCCTTCCAATTTCAAGCTGCAAAGCACTTGCTGAATTCCAGGGAAAGTCCGGGAGGCATTTGCTGTGCTGGCACACTTTCTCCTTCCTAGACAGAGTGGAAAAGCTTTTCCCTGCCGTGTAGGCGACAAGAGACGCATTAGACGGCGATCCGGAGCTGTCCGAAGGTAAGCGCCTGTTGCCGGCCTCTTTCGGCACAAGCCCCCGCTCCGGAGCGCACCGCGGCCGGCAGGATGCTCTCTGCCGGCGAAGGTGCCGCTTCTCCGGCAAGGAAGCCTCTGCCGCTTCTCCAGCACACGGAGAGCGTGCTAGCTGCTGAAACGTGAAGAAAGAAGCTGCAGAACACTGGCACTGAGCGTGCAGCTTTCCAGCGGAGAGAAAAAGCTACTTTAACACTCTGCAAGCCTTTCCACTCCCAAAAACATGCACATGGAAGGAGCTGCTGCAAAACCGATGCTGTGCTCGCTGCTGCTCCTCCTGAAGCTCTGGCTGCTAAATCTGAGGCTTTCCTTCCAATTTCAAGCTGCAAAGCACTTGCTGAATTGCAGGGAAAGTCCGGGAGGCATTTGCTGTGCTGGCACACTTTCTCCTTCCTAGACAGAGTGGAAAAGCTTTTCCCTGCCGTGTAGGCGACAAGAGACGCATTAGACGGCGATCCGGAGCTGTCCGAAGGTAAGCGCCTGTTGCCGGCCTCTTTCGGCACAAGCCCCCGCTCCGGAGCGCACCGCGGCCGGCAGGATGCTCTCTGCCGGCGAAGGTGCCGCTTCTCCGGCAAGGAAGCCTCTGCCGCTTCTCCAGCACACGGAGAGCGTGCTAGCTGCTGAAACGTGAAGAAAGAAGCTGCAGAACACTGGCACTGAGCGTGCAGCTTTCCAGCGGAGAGAAAAAGCTACTTTAACACTCTGCAAGCCTTTCC